>NC_137010.1:32502173-32764673 GCF_032717465.1 Coenobita brevimanus
TATATGTGTGTGTGTGTGTGTGTGTGTGTGTGTGTGTGTGTGTGTGTGTGTGTGTGTGTTAATATCAAGGTCTAATGAGACCTTGGTTAATATCAGGTCCAATGTAGAGATGTGGCTGTTCTCCTTGGGAGGAAAAGTGATCAATAATGAACTTAACCTTTCCCCATGCGAGCAAAGTCCGAATGGGGATCGGTTGTCTACAGGAAGAGTGATACGTGTCAAAGTCGAAGAGTTGTATGTTTGCGTGTGTCAGTGTCTACATAACTGATACTACCAGCATGATCCATTTTACATGTTTGCTAAGGGTAAGGGTAAACTATCATGTACGAGTAACTACAATCTGTTTTTGCAAGAACAGGGGTACGAGTGAGCAGAAATTTCTCAGGTCCCTTGTTCTTTAAAAAAAAAAAAAAAAAAAAAAAAAAAAAAAAAAAAATCTTGGTTACAACACCGAAATAATTATATGTTTGCATGTGGTCCGTATGTGAGCAAGTGTCTTAACACGGTGGTACCAGCTACGTCTGTGCACACCAACGCACGAGTGCACCACTCACATTTTCTTCATTTTTTAAAAGCGTTTCTGAGCATTCTCGTGTTTATTGATACTTTGAGGTGGATGAGTATTCTGAACCTTCTGCTCCACGTGGGAAAGGGATGCTATGCATTATGTGAAAGTCATAGAAACAGTGATTGCAACGTTTGAAACTTTTACTCAAAACATTTTTTCGTCTCTCTTTGACCCGTGACTGGTCTACGATATGATGTGTGATAAGTATGTCAGCTCTATTAAGTTCAGCTTTGCTGTTCTTATACAGCAGATCGAAATGTTAGTAATGCAGTGTTAGTGTTGCAGCTTTAAATAAATCATGTTCAGTTTGCACCACTTCGACTATATTTTATGACTGTTTTTAATGAGACTGAGCGCCATAACAGCAAGTCGATCCACCGATAAAGCTGGTTGGTTCAGTGAGTGGGTGGTAACTCTGAATGGCACACAAATTTATGCAAGATAGTAGTAGTAGTAGTAGTAGCAGTAGTATCCAGAACACGAAAGGACTTTCCAAATTACATTCTGCTCATTAGTATCATTATCACAAATATCATCACCATCAATACTACCATTCATCATCATCCGCATCATCAATATCATTACCATTATCGCATCATCACCATCACTATAACTATCGCCATCATCACTGTAATCAAAACCATCGTCACTACCACCACCATCATCATTACCTCAGCATCCTCATCATAATTACCACCACTACCATCATCATCTCAGGATCCTCATCATCAAATTCAGTCTCACCATCATCATCAGCACTGCCATTATAATCAGTGGCATCACCATATCTTTATCGTTATCATCATCATTACCATCGCCATCACCATCATCATCATCCAGTCATCAGTACGAGCATTATCACCACCAACACCACCACCACCGCCTTCATCATCATCATCATCATCATCACTGTCACCTCCATCATCATCATCATCATCATTATCACAGTCACCACCATTACCACTGCCATCATTATCAACATCATCACTACCACCACCACCATCATCACTACGGTTATCGTCATCATCACCATCACTATCATCACCATCATTATAGTCATCACTACCATCACCATCGTTATCACCATCACTATCATCACCATCATTATAGTCATCACCACCATCACCATCGTTATCACCATCATTAACATCAAGAATATCATCACCATCAGTATCAACACATCACTGCCACTATCATCACCATCACCATAAACATTATCACCAAGATCATCACACCATTACCTGCATCACCAAGACAAGCATCATCATCACCACCGCTATCACCACCATCGTCATCATCATCGCCGCTGCCACCGCCACCATCACTACCACCATCATTACCACCATTATCACCACAACTGCCAGTATCAACACATCCTCATCACTATTATCATCATCACCAGGGCCATCGTCACATTTATCACCACAGTCATCACCATCATCATTATCATCATCACCATCACCACATTATCACCACAGTCATTATCACCATCATCACCATCATCATCATTACCACAATCATTATCATCACAATCAACATCATCATTATCACACTTTAAAGACGATAATACCTTGGCAAAATGTTGTCACCTCTGTTATAGGACGTTCTCTCTCTCTCTCTCTCTCTCTCTCTCTCTCTCTCTCTCTCTCAAATTAACATTGGGTCAGAACTATAATGACTGGTATTTACTGTTCGAGTATTCTCTCTCTCTCTCTCTCTTTCTCAGATTAAAGGTAAGAATTAAAATGACTGGTATTTACTCCGTATTATTCCCTCGCACACACACACACGCACACACACACACATATATGCTATCAGTGAGTAGGATTACGAAATTACTGATACATACTGGGGAGGTATTGGCCAAGTACCTGGGATCCTGCACAAAGGAAAGCAAACATTAAGTCCCAATAATCCTTTCGACACCGCTCGCAGTAGCAATGGTTACTACTTTTATGAGATGTGGCAATAAAGCAGCACCGCCAGCCGATGCCGGCAGGAAAAAGTGTGGAATATCATGCAGCATAGGGGAGAAATATGTCATGGAAAGCTCATAAGAATTGACGAGCGGAAAACTATATTTTACCCGTACAATCTTAATCTGTAAGAGGGAAAAATGACATTGCTTAACGATGCTGCGCTCTTGCTGTATTCTTTTTGATGTGGTTGAATGCAAAATAAGTAAGATTTTCTTATAGCTATGAACATACTTGCCTGGAGATATGAAGCCTAATACTAGTCTTATCCAGGCAACTTTTAAATATTATTATGGTCACTTTGCCTATACTGCCGTATGATTAAACTCCCCCTATATTGGTCCCTGTTTTACGGAAAGCATTGACATGTTAAGAGTCCATGTTAAGAGCGCATTAAGATAAAGGAAGCAGTTGGTAGCCCTGCTTTATCATTCCTACTTGTCTGTCAGTGCTTGAGAAATGCACCACCCTCCACCATTAATCACTCTGACTCTCCATCATTTCTCACCTAAATCTTCATCTAGTTCGTCATTATTTCCCTACTTGTAGTGCGTTCTGCTCTTTGACTTCGATTCAGTGCTTGAGGAACAGTTGGTATGCATGAAGTGCTTGTTTATTCCTGGGTGGGTGAACCCCCGGAGCGAGGACCACTGGACCAAATGGATCTGCAGGGCAAGGAGAGATCCTTGGAGATACAGCTACATCTCTCACCAGAAATAGTTTACCCTTGGGAGCCCTGGAGTAGGCTACTCCCCGTCAAGGTCCCGTCATTTATTTATCTATTAGTGCTTTATGTAACATATAAGATAGAACCTACGTTATTAGTAAGATAATGCTTGCAAAGTTTTATCACAATATTCAACCGTCCCCACATATTACATCAGAAGATATATATATACATATATATATATATATATATATATATATATATATAACTTCTGATGATATCACTTCTGGATATATATATATAGTGTATACCTGTACATTTATTACGGTTATCAACATCAGCCGTTTGAGTGTCCACTGCAGGACCAGCCTATTCCGAGCGAAGTGGGGACGATACAGCCTATGTATCTCTACCAAGTGGCTTAGGCTGTCTGGTAGAGATTGTATGTAGGGTGTGAAGTGCTTGTAAGTGTAGTTGTAGTGTTGGAGTGGCTTTGGATGTGTATGTAGTCTGTGAACCGAGTGTACTCGTAATTAGCCCGCGCAAGCCATCTGGGTGCAAGCATACTTTATAGTACCCGATACTCGCTCAACCACAGCACCCTTTATGTCCGCCAAAACAGTACGTGGCCGGAACTACGCTCTCAAAGATTATTATCCTTGCGGGGCGCGAACCCTCGTTTTCCCATGTACGAAAACACACTCTCTACCACTGTACCACAGAAGTTCCATATACTGTATTATGGTATATATATATATATATATATATATATATATAGGAAAGAAACGCACCAAAATGGTAGTTGTCCATTCTCTGTTGACATTAGTAAATCCAGACCCTGATCTATTAACCTTTCTATGGGGTCATGGGGTCTCTCTCTACCCTAATCTGAAGTCGGCTGAAGTTAAAAGTCAAAGATCCGTATTCTAGTCGGTTAAGGAAGCAACCTAGTGCCTCTTCCTTAGCGATTTATTTTTGAATATGGCTTGTTAGTAAAATTTTGTATCTTATTTATGCTGAGTATGTCATATTTGAATTATTCGAATGACACAGAAGAGGAGATCAGCTTGGGGCAACATATACCAAGACATCAATAACCTCAGCACGTCACAGTGTATGCCGCCGTGCTTCTCACCAGCTCGGGTCAAGGAAATTTACACGTTGTTTCCACCACTGGTTGAACGTTCAGCGGATACAGATTTACTGCTATTATCGTAACTAATTATATATCGTTATAAGTATGGCAGTGGTGATTATTTGATGGCAATAATAATGAAAATATATCTACTCAGATATATTATCAGTAACAACTACCACCACCATTACCACCACCCACCACCACCATCACTACCACCACCACTTACCGTCACCATTGCCACCATCCATCACCACCATTGCCACCACCCACCACCACCATTGCCACCATCCATCACCACCACTGCCACCACCCACCACCACCATTGCCACCATCCACCATCACCACTGCCACCACCCACCACCACCATTTTCTCCACCCAACACCACCACTACCACCACCACTGCCACCACCCACCACCACTACCACCACCCACCAGCACCACCACCATCACCCATCACCACCATTGCCACCATCCATCACCACCACTGCTACCACCCACCACCACCATCACCACCCATCACCACCATTGCCACCATCCACCACCACTGCCACCATCCACCACCACCACCACCACCACCACCACCATTGCCACCATCCACCACCACCACCAGTAATAATAATAATGATAATGATAATAATAATAATAATAATAATAATAATAATAATAATAATATCCTTACCACGTAGTAATAGCCCGACGCCCTTTGCGGGATTAGGGCGTCGGGCTATAGATAGATAGACGTAGTAATAATAACAAACATTAATAATAACAATAATAATTATGATAATACATACCCTCATCCTCTTCGCTACGATGACATTTTCTGATTTTATTCTTGCTGTTACAAAACCATTCAATAGTAAAGATAAATAACAGTGAATGGGTAAAAAAAAAAAAAAAAGAAAGTTATATCTAAACACCTCCAGTTCGAAAGTCTCTCCTAACCTGATCGTCTAAAAATAGCTAGATTAAATAAAAACATTGCCGTCCTTGAACGGTTAAGCAACAGTTCTCTCCCACGCTCTTAATACATCCGGCCTACTTAGCTGGGTATATGATCAGCTCAGACACATGCTGCCTTATTCGTAAAGGATCCTGACCCATTCTGACGATAAATGTCTCTATAACAATTACTAGTCATCAGGTAGCGGGGTGTTCGTAGGGAACCTCAACTTCTGTAGGAATAGGACAACGAGCGCAGATACGAACGGCATCTTTATTTCAAACGTTTCAACATTTAAGATGTGATCAACAGTGATTTATATGGAAGAGAGTAAAATAGTAAAACTAAACAATAAAACATACTTTAAATAAAGTGTAAGTAAAAAACACACTCAAAATGCTTGAAAGAGGGGGCGGGGGAGACTAAATTCATTTCATTTCATTTCATGAGTCTCATAATCTCAAGGTTGGGAAGACTAAAGAAGGGTTATTTAACATAATGAGGTACTGCAGACGTTGTGTTCCTTAGAGAAGGGTTATGGGTTTAATATACAGTGATTCAAGTAATTAAGTTGCTATTTGTACAGATATTTTCAAATATTCTTTCTTAAGACTGATATTACATGATTCACAATGATCCCTTACTGCTAAGCGAGGGCGACCTGAGTCTTCGACCTATTCTGCTCTACTGACCCATATGCTCGTTTGTCCTAAGCTTGAGAGCACGGACTGCTCTAACAATACTGTATACTCGGCCTGGCATCCTGGGCAAGTGAAACAATAGACGACAGACGAGCGTGGGTCGGTCGGAACAAGGTCCTTAATGTAAAAGACAGAGTCAGTTTTGAATGAGTTATTTAATATAACCTTAAAATCAATCTAGGGATAAAATTTAGCAAGACTCAGAAGTAAGGAAGCTTTCACCTGAGCGGAAAATCACCCAAGTAGGGTAAATTAAGATTAATACCACCTTACTGGCAGTAGGAATTGGTTGTTCTCTCCGACAAGGAGAGTACGTTTTCACCATTTTTTGTTTGTTTGTTAGTCTGTTTGTCTGTTAGCAGGTTTACTCAAAAACTAAAAGGGAGATCCGGACCGAATTTGGTGGGCAGATGCCCACGTCCAAGGGAACAATCGACTAACTTTTGGGACCGATCCGGATGGCATTACAGATTCTGGATCCGGAAACATTTTTCGTGAAACCCTAATCAATGAAGAGAAAAAGTAACCCATTATGATAAGTGGTTTGGAAATTACGTTGCCCTTGTCGGAGAGATGCGCTCCACTGAGTGCCCCTCTAGTTTAGGCATGTAATGGTTTAGAAAATTTCTCACAAGATGATTGGACAGGTTTTCGCTATAGCCATTATTTACAAAATATTTTCTTAGAGAATCTCATTATGGAATAGAGAATATGCAGATGACAGAGAGAGAGAGAGAGAGAGAGAGAGAGAGAGAGAGAGAGAGAGAGAGAGAGAGAGAGAGAGAGAGAGAGACTTATATAACAAGATCTTAACAGCACTGATTTTAAACATTTTAGAGCAATAACTGAAAAAACTGTTTCCCAAACCTGAGAATATAGGCTGGTGGAATACCGAATACAAGAAATTACCAATATCTTTCTTAATCATCTTAAATGGAAGACAACCTTGGCCTCTGTTTCATTAGTGAACTGTATATAATGGTGACGAGTGTTCATGTAGTGCAAAAAATCACATGCATGGCTTTTATCTCTAAATATGACAAATGCATCATCGACATAACTTCGGTACATCCGATCAATCTTTTAGTCATCATTGTTCGTAATGTTGGCAAAGTAGGTCCAAGGGGTGATTCCATAGCAGCACCATTAATCTACAGTATTTATGGAGTTCGTTATTAAATATGAACAAACCATCCTTCACACAAAGGGACAAAAGTTCTTTGAAAAAAAAAAAAAAATCTTGTCCTTTTCTTTTCAAGTTCTATTTCTTTACTGAGTAGTTTCATAATTATGTTGAAAGTTTCATCAGTGGAGATATTTGTAAACAGGGAGGTACCATGAACACTACACATCAAATACGTATCAGATATATTAACTTTAGACTAGGAATCTGCAAACTCGTATGAATTCTTACATGTAAATTCATTAGTGATTAAAACACTCAAAAGTGGAACAAGAAAATGACAGTTTAAATGAAGCCGTGTTGTATGCAGCCATGATGGGTGGGAGGGGAACCGATGGTTTGTGCGCGGTTAAACAGACCAGTTAAGGTTGCAGAAGTCAACCCCATGGGTTTGAAGGATTTTGAATCTTCAGGAGAAATTACATGAAGGGAAACTGACTTATTAATGAATCTAGTTACTTTACCCTCCGATTTCATGGTCGAAGCGAAAACTTTCTACAGTACCGTAGTTTAGCTACTTCAGTGAAGTCATTTAATGTTCTTCATTTTAAGGATATAATCAAACTGTTCATAAGGACGATTCTCTGACCTTTGTCGAGATAATATGCAACCAGTTCTTATTGTTCCCAAGGTTCTTCAGTAACTTAAAATATGACCTATTTATAATGCAAGAGAACACTTTTGTGGACTTAAAACCATAGAAAGTCTCAGAAGCTATGTTACGTATGCTTTTGACAACTGAATAAAATCAATAGCCATTTGCAATTTTAACACTTTTAAGTCTGTTAATGAGATTCTTAACTGATAAAAAGGCCCATGCCAAAGGATAGTAAGAACTGTTCCCTTTTTGAGAGAAGAGTGTCTGAATAATTTAAAATAATTTTCTAGGGATCACCTAATTTAAGTATGCATTGGGCACCAATCTTGTGTAATATAATGTCCAATGCAATTTTTTTTTTTATTTAGTATATCAAGCTTGCCACGAACAAATCGGACCAAACAGTACTAATCAAACATAAAGACTGAGGAAGGTTATCAGGGAATTCTTTCATAAGAATTTCATGTTTTCGAATTTCTTTCTTCGTTGTGTTGATCTCTAGTTGACCTCTAGTGTTGTTACTAGTTTTTAAATGTCGTTCCGGCTTTCATATTACTTCGCTTTTCCTGTTACTTCACTCTAATTGTGAAGTGTCTGTTAGCTTCACGAGTGATGGCAAACCTATGCTCAAGCAATTTAAGTTTGTGGGAGTTTATAAATAGAGGCTGTTGACTCTAATCGCTGGATTACCCAATACTCAGTATTAATTAGGCTATTGCAACAAGTAAGGCCCAGATCAGTTCCCACCATTGGCTTAGGTAAGAGATTTCTGTTAGCAATACTGTATACGAGTACTCCCTGGCATATGAGATACAAGCAAGGCCAAGTTACAGGGGAGCAGATATAAGGTCAATGTGCCGTAGGGACGTAACATAATTGTATTTGGCTTTGGAGATGCAAAACCTCTTCCTTACCAATTATTCTCCACATTAAAACTCTGTACCATCTGCAAAATATGTCGATATATAAATTGTATAAATAACATACAAGAGAATATTAAGGCTTAATAAGCAAAATATATCGCTAACGAAGACATGCTACCAAGTCTCCTATGCCACCTGGAATGAGGAAATAATGGCTTTGTCTTCTTGTCATAGGTGAGGCTCAGGTGAGGCTGGAACCTTGAATTACCTATGCAGATTGTCAAACTCAAGAATACCAGTTCAAACCTCGTCCAGTTCCTTGTTCTAGTGGCAAGGGAGACTTCGTGGCTCGTCTTTGGTGACTTACTTTTCATGTTACGCCTTAACATTCCTGCATGTTAACTATATCTTTCTAATGTCGACATGATTTCTCTCAGCAATACACAAATAGATACTACGATGTAACAGGCAAAATATATCGTAGAGTAGGATGGACTACGATATAGGCCAACGATAATACGGTCTTATTAGAGTCATAGTTCTGTCAACTTTTGGATGCGTTCTAGCTCCTCTTCCTTTGTAATTTATTGTTCCTATTTCACCTTATCCCCTTCACTCCGATGACGCTTATTTCACGTCAACGAATTTCAAGTCTACTAGTTAACAGGTTATTTAACGCTACATCTAACCCCATCGCATCGAATAATTTCATTTAAACTAAATCACATCGTTTGAAAAGATTATGAATAACGTTAAACCAGCCTCATCGCATTGATGAGGTTAATAATCTTCATACCCAGTACAACGTTCTAATATCGCCATAGTTAACATGACAGCTGCAGAAATAAATTGGTAAGAAGTGTCATGCCGCCTCCTAAGCCGTCGAATAATAATAATAATAATAATAATAAGCTGAGCCGCATTCTCCTTGCCATGACTGACTTCCTAGCATTTCTCCCTCAGTATTTTATTGTGCGTATACCTTATATAGTCCCTTACAAGTTAATCATACCTCCTTAATGGCCACATGTTTTTTCTTCCCCAGTGAAAACAAGTGATTATTCAAGGTGTAATATGCAAAATAAAAACAGACCAAGGAGAATACAGAGCCATCATGTCTACTCGGCCGTGAAGAGTTCCAACGTTGCATGATCTAAATAATAATAATAATAATAATAATAATAATAATAATAAATACATAAATAAATAAATAAAATAAAAAGCTTCATATTTAGGCTACCATGGAGACATTACGCCGTATTTCGCTGACCTGGGAGTTTTCGTGGCATCTCTTCCTCAGCGATTCATTTTGCATCTCCACTCTTCTGCCCTCTGCTGTTTTACTGTTGCAAATTATGTCGATGTTGCAAAGGTACAGATAACATGCAGTGAGGATAGAAATTAAATAGCCATCGAAGAGTTGCTATGAAAACTTATATACCAGCAAAACAAGACCCATTATGGCACACCTGATTTATTGTTATTTATTATTATTATTATTATTATTATTATTATTATTATTATCATCATCATCATCATCATCATCACTATCACGTAACTAGGCCATGAGCAATCAAAATTTAGTACTAACAGGAACCTACGAAATCACCGTTGGCTCCTTCTCTCATATTGGTCATCATCATATGCCAGGAAGTTCGTGGATGGAAAAAAAAAAAAAAAAAAAAATCCAGTGAGTGTTGTTTGTACCACGCTGGGTCAAGGGGAACGTCTGCTACATCTATTCACACCACAAGCACTCAACCACCTGCAGCTGCAGTTAAAAGTTTTTGCTACTTTCTGTTCTCAGGGGTTTTGTAAATAAACACGACTGAATTTGGCGAAACTGTTATGAGGGTGTTCCTAAACGAATTAGCTTTTTTTTTTTTTTTTTTTTTTTTTTTTGCTATGAAAGGTTTCCCAGTACTCAGTCATTCGCAACTTCCTTTAGTCAGATGTTAAAGTCAGATTCTCATTCATTTAATTGACAGTATCGTACCGGGTCATTTCTTATGTGCTTATATACTTCAAAGTTGTCGTATCCATTATAAAACACAGGTTGCCGTAAGAATACTGAACACCCAAGAAGTTGGATTTTCACTTTTGCAAACCTTGCAGAAGAAACGTGACTTTCCACCCATCATTAGGTAAATTCACTGTCCTCCGAAACCAGCGTCTGTATATTGTAACTTGTATTCGCTTTTCATGAAACAGCTAATTTAAAACTTCCTTTGCAATCAACTTTAGTTAACTGAACCAAACGTCGTACTCCCGTTCACCTCGGAGCTCTCGTAACACCTGTTCCCATTCGATGCTATTATGCCTAATACAACTTAATATTTTCCTGTATGTTATTGATACGAATTATGTTGATATTAGAACGCTGTGATAGCATACAAGAGAATATAAGAAGTAATGTGCAAAATAAATCGCTAAGGAAGACGTGCCACGCAGTCTCTCGTGCACCGACCATCCGGATCAAAACATCATAGCCTACTCATCCCACGTTTGGCAATTATAGCCGCGTAAAGGCTACCTCCTTCAGCTCTTAAGCTTTTTCACCCTCAGGAAAGTGGAACAAAGCTTTCGGCGGGTCAAAGGTCATCAGGTTTGGAGGGTCACGAGCTGGAACCAAGAAGTGTCATTCGGTGCACTGGCTGCCTAACCTTAACATCCACTCTCACTTTCGGCTTTCCACAAACTTATACTTCCAGTTTTTTGGGAGTCAGCTGAGATTTTTCTTGTAGGTGGCTATAACCTTCGCTTTCACACAAGGTTAAGGAAGAGACACAACCCAGAGTACAAACGTAGAAATCTAGGACGAGAACACTTCTGGGAACAATTGGTCACGTACCACTAGGAATTTTATTAGGTGGGTCGTTCCTTGTATGAAAATGTTACAGGAAAAGTCTGGTGTGGTGTTTGTACATGTATCAGCCTGCCTGTACCCTTGTTACCTATATACTGTATCTATATATCAAATCATTTATTGCCCCATAAAGAGAGCCTCGTGCTATAGGCGTCCCGACATTTAAAGCTATGTGAGCGGTCGTTCTTCCATGAGTTGTATTATTAAAGCAGTGAACCATAAGCAACCCTCGGATTTAAACCCTTATGGGCCACATCCAATTGGAGCGTCTTAACCCACTAGAGCACCAGGCGACCATCTGGTTATATGGTTACCACCCAATGCATTAAATGATTTCCTGGGCTACAAGGAGCTATTTGGCTTGTCACTCAAGAGTAGTCACCTGAAGGCAACACTACACTGAGCGAGTAAATGGCGGGTACCTTCACTACTACTACCGCTATGTAGATGAATCCGTTCATTTTAATATCATATTAAGACACAAATGTGGAAGGCAATTAGTTTTCGATCGGTATCTCCGCGTTCAACAAAGGCGTCATGCGAAGGCATACAGATTCTGAATGCTAAGTCGTCAGACAAAGAAAAGAACCATCCGGCAACTAAGTTAAGTCTACAAACTCGAAGTCGTGGGATGAAAAAAGACAAACTCCAACAGATGGGAGTGATAACAGCAAACTGGACCTGTGTAAATTCATCTAGACTAAAATGGTTACCGCTGATAATTAGATATATTTCCCATGATTCCCACATTATTGACTATGCTGTTTCCACCTTGCCTAAAACTGACATCTCTCCATCTTGAATGTTGAGGTGTAGGCCTAACAAGGGATTAACACTTGAATTATATTATGACGGAGTCATGAAAAGGTGTCAAGAAAAGGTGATGAGCCGTAGCACTATTTTATTCTGCCACCAAGATGCGGGACATGACTGGAAAATGACGAAAATCCCCGCTAGGTTAATTAAGGTGGCCGAACTAAACCAACCACATGAAGAGACCAGAAGTGAGATGAACGAATAACCTTCATATAATTTTCCTTTCGTAGCTCAGACCTGTTTTGCTGGAAGAAATGGGGAAAATTTTGCATCCTTCTTTCCCAGTCCTTCCTGCTGAATTAAATCTTACGACAGGGAATTAGGTGTAAGTTATCTGTGAATTAACGACCTACCTGTTTAATATCTGGTTCTAAAGCTTTTCCTTGTCTTTTCTAGAAAAACAAATGTTACGTCTGGGAACTAATCGTAAGTCTGATAAGGTTCGACTCTTAACTTGGTAGATTTTCGTCATTTTGCAACTTATAGTATTTCCTGTAGTTCAGTGGCAAAATCAGACAACAGTAGGGTTATACATCCTTTCCACAGCGACTTGTCATAACTGCCACCATATTCTAATGTTAATCTCATTTTACAGCTCAGTGGAAGAATAAGATAAAACTACGGCTTAACATCCTCCTCGCAGAACCTTTTCATGACTAGCATCATTTTCTAGAGTTCTGTGCTGCTGCAACTCTATGGCAGAATAAGAAAATACTGCGGCTGTACAGTAAACGTCCTTGACACAGCACCGCTTGATAACCAGCGGCAAATTCTTGTGTTAAACTCGCCTTACAGCTGAGGAATTATGAAGATATGACAGTTTTATTTCAAGTTAAATCGGGCAAAGTATAGTGACTACCTCCAGAGTGGATGGAATTAGTGACCAGAGGAGGGGGGGGGGGAAGTCGACAGAATCCTTTACATAACTGCAAGGTCGAGCAAAAGGTTACTTGTGATGATCGTATTATCAATTCACAGTGTCCTCTGTTTCTTGTCAATTAACACCTTCAGCCTGACGACGTTTTTTTTTTTTTTTTTTTTTCATTTTTGCATTTACACCTTCAACCGGACGACGTTTTTTCCTTCATTCGTGCAGTCTTTAGACGATTTGTTTTCACCTGTGCATTGGATTATTTAATAGAAGGGGGTCCGAACGAAGGGGTTACTAAAAAAAAAAAGGTGCAACGTTAACTAGAATAAAATGCGGTAGCACCTACAGAACAGAACTGTCACCTGTGTTTATCCTTGCTGCCGCCAAATTACCTTATTCTGCAACAGGAGTGGCCTCTCATTGTGTAACTCTGAACAAGAACAACAAAAAGGTGTAGACCCACACCACCGCTATCTGTAAGAGGACGCTCCCGGTAACTAGGCAACATTCTCTTAAAAAAAAAAAAAAAAAAAAAAAAAAAAAGACTGAAAAACCTAAGCCATTATATTTTTGCTTCCGTTAGACGATTTTGCGCAGCTTAGAAATGGCCTCACGTCTCACGAAGCTTAACGAAGCAGATGTTGAAAGAAGAAATAAACGGGTCAGAGATTTTCACCAATAGTTAGGGTAATTTTGGCGATTGTGGTATTCCACGAGCTACCCATATAAAGCAGTGCCAGAAAATGCCTCAAGTGTCTCTGCTAGCTTAAAGGATAAGAAGCCGAAGTGGATGGAACAAGTATCTTCAGGAAAAAAAAGAAAAAAAAGTCAAGAGAGAAACTAAGCTGCTAGATTATTTTGCTATCCCTTGTCTAAGATAAAAATATTCCTTATATTAAATATAATCGCCTGACGATAAAAAATAATATGAAATAAAACAAATAAATAAAAAATAAATAAGCAAATAAATGGAAAATGTAGTACGTCATCGGATTCAAAGGTGAGAAAAAGAAAAAGGAAAAAGAAGAACCAGTGTCATGGCCAAGCAGAGGCTACTGGCTACAATCAAGTTACTGCAAAGAAATCCACATAAAAAGAACGATTTTCCTAGATTCTGCACACTTCGGTCGTTTTTTCACAGGCTTAGGAGAGATACTAGTCCCCGAACGCCTTACACTATTCCCCTTTCTGTTACTGATGCAAATGTCAGCAATAGGCAGATACAGATAAAGGAGAGGGGAATATAAGTGTCTCAGACTCCTTACTCACTCTTAGCTGAATAAAATCGTCTGGCCTTAGCATGAACAGAACCACTAGAGTTATCCGAGCATGGAAAGAACTGACAGTAACAGTATTACTCCCAGGCTCCTATCCTATCTATCAGTTACATAAAATCTTCGGGGGTTAACTGTAATAGAATTCTAGAATTTTCTCACCAATTCTTGAGGTTAATGAATACTATGCGTATTAAATCGCTAAGAATGAAGGGCTGCGAACTCTGTAATACCATCGAGAACATGACTCATTACCATCATCATCATTCCCGGTACAGCAGCGGTAGCAGTAGCATCTCCTGCCTAGCCATGCCTTCTTCCGTGCACTCGGCCTACGACCCGTCGAGGGGGGCCACCATGGGCAGTGAGGAGTCGTCCATGGCGCAGACCATCGTTGGCGTAGTGAAATGGTACAGCGTGAGGGCCGGGTACGGTTTCATCAGGCGCCAGGACACTGGCGCCGATGTTTTTGTACACCGTCTGGGGATCGCTGTTCCTCGGCGCTCCCTAGGCGAGGGAGAGACAGTCGAGTTCCATCTCCAGCAGACGCCGAAGGGTCCTGAGGCCAGGGACGTCACCGGGCCAGGGGGTGCAGCTGTGCAAGGCTCTGCTTTTGCACGGCGGCGCCCCACATCCCGGTGGCGCCGGCCTCTGGATCCCGGCCGTTCTGGTGGAGTGGAAACGTTTGTTACTATGTGCATCGCGACGGCGAGGGCTTTCTGTGGTGGTGACAAGGAGGCGATGCTCGTTCTTCTCCCCGATATCTTCGAGAAGAACGGGCTACCGTGCCTTGTCATCCCGCCGAGCTTCGCCCGTGGTGCACGTTTTGCCCCACGTCAGGAGTGTCGTGCCCCTACGCTGCAGCCTTTCCATCCTCGCAAAACACCGCGGAAACGGCTGCAGCTTGATGCCCCTCTGAACAGGGCAACTGCTGCCTCCGCCACCACGCCAAGCCCACCTCTAGACACGGCAAACGATCAGACCGGCACTTCACCACACCACCCTCCGTCAGCAGCTGAGGAGGAGAGGGCCCCCTCTCCCGTCCCTTCCACCCAGGACGAGGACGTCCCTCCCCTCAGCCCTCTATTCTTCCTGCTGATGCCTTATCGACAGCCGAGGACGACGTCCAGCCTGAGCCTACGAAGAAGAAGAAGAAGAAGGGCAAGAAGCAAAAGCGCTCACCACCCGTCGCCATGGAGACAGACCACGCTTCGTCTCCATCTCCTGCCTCTTCTTCCTCCACGATGCCCCAGTGCATTCTCGCTCAGCTTCCTCCTCTGCCTGACAGCATTCGTGCATACCTCGTCTTTGACGCACGACGAGCTGCTCGTCCAACAAGATCGTTATACTGAGGACAACTTTGAGGATGTCGTCGATGCCGTCTTTCGCCTCTACGCTGGGACTTTCCGTGATACACACAGCGATTGTCTCGTCACCACCAGACAGACCCACCCTGACGATGTAGCCGCTATTGCCTTCATTGTGACGGCTTTGATGCAGGGTACTGCTCCACGCTAGTCTGCGCTTTTACGCCCTGTAAACGCAGCCTCTCGACGCTTATTCTCCTGCCCTCGCTGCTCTTCCTCGTCCGCCACTGTCTGCCGAGCTTTGCTCTAATTTTAGAGCTTTTTTTCTGCCTGTTTCTCTGACGGGCTCTTAGTTTGCCCGTGCCCACCAAGTATGGGTAAATATCAAACAACAGCTACAACCATCATCATTTTACATCACTGGGATATGCAGAATTAACATACGATTAAAGACACACACACACACACACACACACACACACACACACACACACACACACACACACACACACACACACGCACACAAAGTAATAGGATTGCAGGTACGAAAGTGGTACACAAACAGGATGGAAGAAAAAGGAGGAAGGTAGTAGAACCATGTCATGACAAGTATATAAACAAAATGATAAAGTTGATATACTCAAATGTGGATGGAATGGTATCTAAATTACTAGAGATGAATGATTATGTCAGAGAAAATGAACCACAAATAATATGCCTAACTGAAACAAAGTTAACACCAAGGATATCCAATGACATACTAAACTTAGAGGAATACAATATATGGAGAAGAGACAGAAATTTAAAATAAGGAGGAGGAATTATAATATTAACTAAGAAAAATCTAAAAGTCAAGGAAATAAAACTAGATATACCATCACAAGTAGAACTGATTGCAGTAGAGATCGACACATGCCACCCAGATCAAACACATGGGAAAAAGACGAATATGAGGACCTGGCAGAGAGTACAATTCAGAGTATAAGATCATTACTACATAAAATGGAAGAGAAATCGGAAAGAATTATACTAACTGGGGACTTCAATACAAATATAAATTGGAATACTCTAGATATAAATAGCCAAGAAAGCTGTTGGGACCAAAAGCTCCTGGATCTCGTACAAGAGTTTTTCTTAACGCAACATGTGAGGGAAACCACCAGAAAAAGAGGACTTGATGTACCTTCAGTGCTAGATCTAATATTTACTAGGCAAGAAAATGATATTGACGGTTTAATACATCACCCTCCACTCGGCAAAAGCGATCATGCAGTACTAAATTATAACTTCAGGATAGCATATGACATAGTAAACAGCAATGACAGTTACAAAAAGAGCCTAAACTATAAAAAGGGAAATTATCAAGACCTAAAGAAGTATTTCTTAGAAGTTGATTGGGCAAATGAGCTTAGAGGACAAGATTTAAATGCTGTATATAAAAAATTCTGTGAATTTTATGAAATAGGAGTCCAGAAGTACATCCCACAGCACAAAGAAGCAGATAAGAAAATACAGAAATGGTTCAATACAGAATGTAAAAAATCAAAAGAAAGAAGAGATTCGTTGTGGAATAGATACAGAAGACAATAGTGAAAGGGCGTACAATAATTACAAACAGGCAAGAAACGACTATACAAGAATAAGGAGGGAAGCCCAAAAACAGTTTGAGGAGGATATAATAAATAAAAGTAGTGATCAACCAAAGCTGTTTTACAGCTATATCAGAAGCAAAACCAAAGTAAAAGATATAATACAATCCATTACGGACGAGGGAATCACTTATACACAAGAGAAAGATATTTGTGAAGCACTAAATAAGAATTTCCAATTAGTTTTTACAGAAGAAAAAAATTTTGAGAGGGACTATGTGGAACACGCATGTCCACACATACTACCAGATATACAAATAGCTGAAAAAGTAATACAGGAGGAGTTAAGTAGATTAGACAGAGGAAAAGCAAGTGGTCCTGATGAAATTTCATGTTGGGTATTACGAGAATGTGCAAAGGAGTTAAGTAAACCATTACTGTATTTTTAATTTTCAAGAAATCCTTGAGTCGAGGTAAACTACCTGATATTTGGAAAAAAGCAAATATTGTCCCCTTATTCAAGAAAGGAAGTAGACAAAATCCACTCAACTACCGACCAGTATCACTGACCAGTGTTGTAAGCAAGGTATTAGAAAAACTTATAAGAAAAGCTTGGGTAAATCATCTAGAAGAACACAGTATGATAACAGAAAGACAGTTTGGTTTCAGAAAAGGAAAATCATGTGTTACTAATCTGTTGAGCTACTATGACAGAGTAACAAACACAATACAGGAAAGGGAAGGATGGGTGGACAGTATCTATTTAGATTTCAAGAAAGCTTTTGACACAGTACCACACCAAAGACTTTTATGGAAACTGTACCATCAAGGAGGAATTCGAGGCAAACTGTTTTGTTGGATGCAAGACTTCCTCCTAAAAAAAAGAAATGAGGACAGTACTAAGAGGAAACTACTCATCACGGAAAGAAGTGACCACAGGGTTCAGTGCTGGCACCAATCATGTTTTTAGTGTATATAAATGATATAAACAGTAACACTGGAAATGAGAGCTATCTGAATATGTTTGCAGATGATGCAAAAATACAAAGGAAAATGACTAACACAGACTCTTCTAAAGAGCTACAAGAAGAATTAAATAAACTTCATGAATGGAGTAGTACATGGCAAATGGAATTCAATGTGGACAAGTGTCATGTAATCAAGTTTGGTAAAAGTGGAAAAAGACCTGACTGGGATTATAAGTTAAGAAATAAAACCCTATGCACATCAGTACCACACCAAAGACTTTTATGGAAACTGTACCATCAAGGAGGAATTCGAGGCAAACTGTTTTGTTGGATGCAAGACTTCCTCCTAAAAAAAAGAAATGAGGACAGTACTAAGAGGAAACTACTCATCATGGAAAGAAGTGACCACAGGGTTCAGTGCTGCCACCAATCATGTTTTTAGTGTATATAAATGATATAAACAGTAACACTGGAAATGAGAGCTATCTGAATATGTTTGCAGATGATGCAAACCCTTTTCTGTATCCTCCTACTTTCTCTATACTCATTTCAAAGCCAAAGGTGGCTGTTGTGTATACATACGCAACGACTTATCTTGCTCTCGTGTTCCTGAACTTGATTCTTCTGAATTCTCCACTCTCTGGCTTCGGCTTTCCTGTCATTCTCTGACTAAATATATCTGTGCTGTTTACTTATCCCCTAATTCTACTGACTATCAAAAAAAAATTCTTCGACTATCTTACTTCTTCGATGGAACACATTCTGTCCATTTCTCCTTTCTCTGAAATCTCCATTCTTGGAGATTTCAATGTTCACCACCACCTTTGGCTCTCCTCTCCTTTCACGGATCCACCTGGTGAACAAGCCTACATCTTTTCTATCCTTAATGACCTAGAGCAGCTTGTACAGCACCCTACCCGTATCCCTGACCGCCTTGGAGAGAGCTCCAACATACTTGACCTCTTCCTCACAACCAATCCTTCTGCTTACTCTGTTAATCTTTTCTCTCCGTTGGGCTCCTCCGATCACAACCTTATTACCTTAACCTGTCCTATCGCTCCAGTACGGCCTGCGGACCCTCCAGGGAAACGTCGTCTCTGGCATTTTGGAGCTGCGGACTGGGAGGCCCTCAGGCAGTACTTCTATGATTTTCCCTGGAATGATTATTGCTTCCATGGCCGTGAGCCATCTGAGTGTGCCTTGCGCATTACGGAGGTTATTCTCTCAGGCATGGAAGCATACATTCCTTTCTCATATCCTTTGACTAACGCAAGAAAGCCTTGGTTTAATCACGCTTGTTCTAATGCTGTCCGCAACAAGGAGAGGGCCTACAAAAGGTACCGGAGCCAACCCACCCCTGAATCACATAATCTTTACGTTTCTGCCCGGAATCGTGCTAAGTCTGTTCTTCGCTCTACTAAAAATAATTTCATCCATACTAAATGCTCTCAACTCTCCAACTCGAATTCTTCTCGCTCCTTCTGGCACCTTGCCAAAAATCTTTCTAACAACTTTACCTCATCATCCTTCCCTCCTCTTTTCTACTCTGATGGTTCTGTAGCTATTTCTTCTACTGATAAAGCAGATCTCTTCGCACAGACTTTCTCCTCCAATTCCACCTTAGACGATTCCGGTGCTGTTCCTCCATCACTTCCCCCTCTGACTTCCTCATGGCTGACATTAAAATTTCTTCAGTTGATGTATTTTCTGCCATTACTGGCCTCAGTACTAACAAGGCATATGGGCCTGATGGAGTCCCTCCTGTTGTTCTCAAAAACTGTGCTTCTGTGCTTACACCCTGCCTAGGCAAACTATTTCGCCTTTGTCTGTCAACTTGTACCTTTCCTTCTTGCTGGAAGTTTGCTTTCATTCAGCCAGTCCCAAAAAAGGGTGACCACTCCCAACCCTCCAACTATCGTCCAATTGCTTTAACGTCCTGTATTTCAAAAGTTTTCGAGTCAATTCTTAATAAAAAAATTTTAAGGCATCTTTCCTATCACAACCTTCTTTCCGATCGTCAGTATGGGTTCCGTCAGGGACGCTCCACTGGCGATCTTCTCACCTACCTTTCAAACTCCTGGTCATCCTCCTTTCGGGACTTTGGCGAAAGCTTTGCCATTCCACTTGACATCTCAAAGGCTTTCGATCGAGTCTGGCATAAATCTTTAATTTCCAAACTGCCCTCCTACGGTTTCTATCCTTCTATCTGTGCCTTCATCGCTAGCTTCCTTTCTGGTCGTTCTATAGCCGCTGTCGTAGACGGCCATCGTTCTTCTCCTAGATCTATCAACAGTGGTGTTCCTCAGGGCTCTGTCCTATCACCAACTCTCTTCCTTTTATTCATCAATGATCTTCTAAGCTGTACATCTAACCCTATCCAATCATAGGCTGATGACTCCACCTTCATCTTTCCATTCGGTTCCCGCAACACCCATCTCAACAGTTACTTCAACAAACAAGGGATGAGGCTATGGCACACCTAATGTCTGACTTGGCTCATATCTCTGACTGGGGTAAAAATAATATGGTTGTCTTTAATGCATCTAAGACTCAGTTCTTACACCTATCAACCCGACAAAATCTTCCACAGGTATACCCACTAATGTTTAATAATATTCAGATTAATCCTGCATCATCCTTGAACATGCTTGGGGTTTCATTTACTCAGGACTTATCTTGGAAAGATCATATTACATCTCTTGTAAAATCTGCTTCCAAGAGATTGGGTGTGCTAAGCCGACTCCGCTCTTTCTTTACCCCTGCACAATTGTTGACTCTATACAGGGTTTTATCCGCCCCTGTGTGGAGTACAACTCTCATGTGTGGGGAGGCTCCCCACATACAGCTCTTCTCAATAGGGTGGAGTCAAAGGCTTTCGTCTCATTAACTCTCCTCCTCTTACTGACTCCCTTCAACCTCTGTCTCTTCGCCGCACTGTTGCATCTTTATCTCTTTTCTATCGCTACTTTAATGGTCACTGCTCCTCTGAACTGTCTGCTTGCATTCCTCCACCTCTACGACGGGCGCGTAGCACCCGTCTGGCAGCAAACTCTCATCCCTTTTCTGTCCAACTCTCTAATGCAAGAGTTAACCGTTACTCCCAGTCTTTCATTTATGCAACTGGTCAGCTCTGGAACTGTCTCCCTCTGTCTGTATTTCCTGCTGCCTATGATCTCCAGTCTTTCAAACGTAGTGTGTTCAGGCATCTCAAAATGATCGGATCTTGAATTTGGCTCTCTATTGTATTTTGTTTTTCTCTTGGAGGGAACTGTTACTGCGGGCTCATGGCCTTTGGTTCCTTCTTCCTCGCATAAAAAAAAAAAAAAAAAAAAAAAAGAAAGAGAGAAAGACCTAGGTGTGATTATCAATAACAGACTATCTCCGGCTGACCACATCAGCGAGAAGGTACGGAACATGTATACACTGCTTGCAAATATGAGAATAGCATTCACATACATAAATGAAGACATGCTAAGAAGGATAATAACATCATTCATTAGACCAACCCTGGAATATGCATCAGTAGTCTGGAGTCCTCATCTCAAAAAGCATATAGACAAGATTGAAAAAGTTCAAAGGGCCGCTACAAGATGGATACCAAGCTTAAGGGACCTAAGCAACGAAGAAAGACTAAATAAACTGGAACTACCAACACTACAGGAGAGAAGGAAAAGAGGTGACATGATAATGCTATATAAGTGCATATCAGGAAAGGAGAAAATAGACATAAATGATTACTTAACATATGGAGAAGCATCAGCAAGAGGACACTGCAAAAAACTGCATAAGAAGAGAGGTGATAAAGACGTAAGGAAATTCAGTTTCCCAAACAGAGCAATTGATCAATGGAATGCACTACCGAATGAAGTAGTGTGTGCCAAAACAATTCACAAATTTAAGGATATGTACGATAAATATGGTTTAAGACACGGGACAGTACGAGCTTGACTCATTCCTGTAAAGATACAATTAGGTACCGTAAGAACAATTAGGTAAGGTAAGAACACACACACACACACACACACACACACACACACACACACACACACACACACACATAGAGGCGGGTAAAAACACTGTCGCTCCGTCTTGGTAAAGGCGGGCGATAACAAGTTAGAGGTGAGGGAGCAAAAAGTGGGTGGGGTGGACGGAAAAGGGTGGTTGCGGTGGGTTAAGATGGTGATGGGGGTGGGTGGTAGGGCAAGGTGGGAAGAGTACACCCTGTTAAGATGGGCAATGTACAGTACGAGGGGCAGCATTGGCAGTAGGAAGCTGTGAGTTCCATATTTCTCCTATAGAGTTTGACAGGCAAAGGGTAGAAAAGGAGTGAGATATGAACAGGGGTGGGCGGAATGGGCTGAAATGGCGGTGGGTGATAGGAGAGGACAGGTTTAATACACACAATGAAGACTGACGTTGTAGCTCGACTGGTGTAGGCGTGTTGATGGCTGAAATGAACATCACCAAGTACAAGAAAGAGAACTGAAAGCAGAAGAAAACAAGAGAGTAGGCACGCGCCGCCGCTCCGAAGAACTCAAGTTAATCCCCTAAACTTATTTTGCACTTTATTCTCGCTGCTGTTAAACAAATTCATCCGTAAAGTGGAGGTTTGCTGAACTGTAGGGGTTATGATTTAGCCTTCATTAACCCAATTCAGTATGAGAATTCCACTAAGCTAAATAAAATCATGTGGATGTAGCAAGAATAAAGTAAAAAATGCGTCAAAGGATCGAAGGACTTAAATGCAGTGAAAGTGGAAAAAGCTGACAGAACTTTTATAAAATTTATACATACGACGAACACAGGCTGCCAGTGACGATCCTAATGCTCCAAACTCTTGCCATAAATATTCCGGCAAGCTCCTTAAATTGTTCACTTCCTCGTTGTGGAAAAACAGAATGACAAACCAACAGATCTCAGTGGAAAATGCCCATATTATTTTTTATATGAAGACGCACAAGATATCGTGACGATCATGTTACTCTACAAACCTTCACACACACACACACACGCACACACACAGACAAAAGCCCTGTCTGTCATGCTCTGCTACCGGACTAAGTACACAGTAGATCCACACACCCATAGACAAACATTACCACAAGCTCTGCTCTTTGCACCCACACCAAATACTCAACAAATCCACACACCCACAAACATACATTACCACAAACCTTTACCCCCTTATTTTTTAGCTCCACCATTCTCTGCTTCCTTGCCACATACTGGATACACACACACACACACACACACACACACACACACACACACACACACAAACTCCGCCATTCTGCGCTACCTGCCTGTATAAGGATGGAAGAGGGGCTCATGATGACGTGGTTGTATTGCTGCACGGACCGGGGTAAAGTAGGTCAAGGTTCTGGGTACACACACCACGGAAAGCAAGGTGAGGTTTTTGTGCCTCACTTAGCTGATTAGGTGGCTGACTGGTTGTATGATTAGGTGACTGAGTTAGTGACTATTAGATTAACTAGATAACTCACTGATTATTTAAATTACTAAATACCTAACTGATTACTATAGTCGCGGCGCGCGACTCTGAGGTAGTCATCGTGCCCTTGCAACCTACCATTCAAAAGTGAGTCTGATTTCGTGTACAGTATAATACCCCGTTCACACATCGCCGAAAGAGAAGCCGAATGCATGCCGAATAGGTTTCGGGAAACGTTCGGCAGTCAATTCTGGGCTATTCGGCGCACTTCGGGAACGTTTCGGGGTGTTCGAAATGGGTTCGGGCAAGTCACCGAATATTTCATCAAACATGAAATATTCGGTGTGACCTGCCCGAACTCACTTCCTCGGGACGCCCTCGGGTCGCATTCGGTAATCCTTCGGTATGCATTCCAAGCATTCAGTATGCATTCGCCGATGCATCGCCGACAAAATGACCGTTAAAAATCGGTACGATGTCGGCGATGAATCGGCGAATATGGACAGAATACATACCAAAATTATACCGATTGTCCCAAGAATGTATACAGAATTTTGAACACCGCCCACCGAGGCATATATAAAAGGCCAAAGCATCCCAGTCACACTTTCCAGAGCTAGGAGAACGGGCGCACTACAGCATCTACAGCAGAATGGAGGCGGGATCTGAAGACCTGTTCCCAGAGGACTCCAACCCCCACTTCCAAGATTGCGGCCAAGATTGATATATAGACACGTGTAGACATCAAAATTTCACTTACCTGCTCTCGAGGATGCCGAAGGCGTTCTCGACCACTCGTCTTGCTCTGGAGAGGCGGTAGTTGTAGATTCTCTCCTCGTAGGTGTGACCTCGGTTGGGGAAGGGCTTCATCAACCATTCTTGAAGGGCGAAGGCATCATCTCCAACGATGAAGTAGGGCACCGGGCATTCGCCATCAATCAGAGGTTCTCGGGGAGGCAGTCGAACTTGGTTATTCGAGAGCACTTTGTGTAGGGTTGAGTTGGTAAATACCTGGGCATCGCAAGTTGCCCCATTGGCACCCACATCCACAAACATGAATTTGTAATCACTGTCGACCACAGCAAGCAGGACCAGGGAGAAGAAATCCTTGTAGTTGTAGTAGTAGGATCCACTTTTGCTAGGAGCACGCATACGAATGTGCTTGCCGTCTATCACTCCAACGGTGTGATGAAACTGCTACCTTCGTGAGAAGCCCTTCGCAACTTGTTTCCATTCCTCGGCTGTCGATGGGCAAATGATCACCTTGTCCATGTACTCCGCAATGATGGCCTCACACGTCTCGTACACGATGCAGGAGATAGAGTTGCGAGGTACTCGGAATCCAAAGGAAAGGCTGCGGTAGTTGTCCCCGGTGGCCAGGTACCTGAGGGTGATGGAGAGCCTCAAACCTGCCTCCAAGGGCTCCCGCCAGAAGGTGCGTTGCTTCTCGATGCGAGGACGAATTCTCTCAAGGAGTTCATAGAAGAGGTCCTCGTCCATGCGTAGGAAATTGCGAAATGATGTCCTGTCCTCCAGTATCAGCTCCTGCAGAAGGTTCTCCCATTGGCCAAATTCTTTCTGTCGTTGAAGTCAGTCACGGGACCAACAGGACCTCTTCTGGCGAATCTTGCGCCTCCTCTGGGGTGGAATGTGGTCTTTTTCTTCGTCTTCCAGGTACAGGTAGGTAGAGCAGGGAGTTCGTCTGTGCTTTGCTCCACAGGGCCACGGGTTGCTTGTTGACTTCGCTGGGGATGACTGCTGTGATGTCCATTGTTGCTCTGTTGGAACTGAGCGTGTGATAGGCTTTTTGGTACGCACATATATATACACCCCTGGGTGGGCGTGGGAAGTTCGGTATGCACTCGGGATGCCCTCGGTACAGCATCGGCGATGCATCGTTGATGCATCGCCGATGCATCGTCGATGCTGTACCGATGTCGCACCGAAAAAATGACGGTTAATTTTCAAAATAGGAGTTTCGGGTTGGCGTCTGTGCGCATTCTGTTTGCGTTCGATTTGCGTTCGGTTTGCATTCTATTTCGTCGGTATACTGTCGGCAACATCAGACAGCAGACAGAAAGGCCAAATTCGGGCAGTTTGGGCCCGATTCTGGCCGAATCCCAGCCGAATACAGTTCGGCACGCATTCGGCATCTCATTCGGCAATGTGTGAACGGGCCCTAAGAGACGCAAGTGATTCTTGTATAATATGTTCGTGTATAATAATATTCGTGTATAATATATTCATGCATAATAATATGATCCATGTATACTGTATTATGATACGCAATCGGACGCACATTTTGAATGATAGGTTGCCAGGGTACAATAATGACAACCGCAGTGTCGTGCGCCGCAACTATAACTGACGGACTGACTACCAAAGTGACTACTGTACATGCCTTTTTGACTAGGCTGACCGACACTGTACAACTAGATGGCTGACGACCGAGCTGATACACTTTTTGGCTGATTAAATCGCTAACAAACTATCTCTATGTCTGTTTCACTGACTGACTATATCTGACTCGTTTCTGCCTTCAGTGAGTCATGCTGTAAGGCAGATCCCACTTCATAATATAAACCGGGACAAGATGATGATGATGACGATTATGAAGATGATGAACTGCAAAATGACTGTACACAGGGGTGGAATAAATATATTTTCAAAGAAAGTACCACCACACGGTTCATAAAGTGTATACCTGAGAACCAAAACCATTACAGAAGTGCAAGTAAAGTGTAGGAAACATCCATTCCGGCGGGTGACTTAACAAATTAGCTTGAGGAACCAGTAGGGCCGCATCGTAACTGAGCTTAAGAGCATCCCGAACACTTTTCCTTGGCGACTGTTTTTGCGTAAGTACAACGACAAAAGTCGTGTCCTGAAATTTGGTGAAAACATATGCTGAAAGGCTTGGTGTGTTCTGCTTCGCGTCATGCAGACGGTTGGTAGCACTGACAGGAGCTACCAATTGCTCCAGGTGACGTGCCTGATTGACTATGGTATACAGAGTAATTATAACGCAAAAGGAAGTGGTGGGTCTTGCCACACACCTTCTTCAGCAAATAGTTATTTGCCTTGGATGCGATCATATTCTTCATAACTAGGCAAAATAAATATTTATAGTTGTGTTTTTCCGAGTGCTATTTTACTTGATATATATATATATATATATATATATATATATATATATATATATATATATATATATGAAGTTTCTCATTTGTTCTTTTTTAAAACCATGCTAAGAACACTGCAATTCAGTTAGCTAAAAACGTCCGGATTTTGGTTCAGTTTCATTAATTAAGCTTCTCCTTAGCTTAAGTTGGAAATTATAAGCTGTGATGGTCATTATCTGTCATCAAACAACGTTGTTACGTGCGAAGACAAAGTTAGTGTACAATGATAATCGATTGTTTTGAGTGGCAAAATGAATCCCACAGGCGTTCGAACACCTAACACAAAAGACCCAAGTCCATGCACAGCTGTTCGTGTGCTTCATTCTAAATTCAGTTCGTTTCTTAAGAAATAAGCACTGCTTGCAGGTGCTGCCTTTCATCGTTGTAATTATTTCCTGGTTTGGTGACACTAAGGCGGCCTGAATAATGACCGCTGTCTGTTGAGGCATCCTCCCGAAAGCGCCTAATGCACCTTTCTGCAGTTCTGCTTACACGGAATGTCTGCACTATCTGCTCGAGATTCTTCTTCCTAAATAAAGGTATACCATGTCCTCTCTCATCTTCCCAGCAGTTAGACGCCTGCTGTTTCGCTCTCTGCATTCCAAGTATATACGAGGTCTGCATGACGTTTTGTGATAAGATGTAGGATGAAACGGCCAGGCAGTTATCGCCTGACGGTCTGACCGAATATGGTTCACGTTTCGTTTCTCGGAAGCAGCAGTTCTCGCAAATGGATGTTCAGGCTTCGGAATTTCGTGGGTTTGTTTATACTTTCACCTCAACAGCAGCAGATATGAAGCTTGAGGAAAGTCAGGCTAGCCAACCACGAATATGTAGTTGTGGTAGAGCTCTCATAATGTTTCACATGTTGCACTTAATCTTCGGACAAAACCGGGACTCTCCTTTTGTCTTTCACTAAACATTTTGTAGATTAGTGTTCCATGTTTGTATGGGTAAAGCATTTTTTTTTTTTTTTTTTTTTTTTTTACCTGATAGCTCCGTACCAAGCTTTACTGTTCTTGCAACATTCCAGTCACATCCCCTAAATCTGAGGTCCCTTCACAGTACCTCATCTCACCCGTCACATGGTTTACCAGCAAGGAATATCGCTTCATGTTCTTCACCCAGTTACGCTGACAAATTCTTTCCACATGCCCAAACCACTTCTGCCTACCCGAGAGCATCACTTAACCAACATTCAGTGCCCAAGCATTCTCTAAAATATACTCAAGTCGCTCTCGCCATCACAGTGAATCAACACATCCTTCTTACCTGTCTAATTTGACTGTGTTCAGTTCCGCCAAAATCTTCCTAAACAGCCCGTGTGTCACAACTAAACAGCATCGCACTAACCTTTCATACGCACCGTAGAGTCCTTTCACTGTCAGTGGGAGCAGCAGCTCATATAAAATGCTGCCCATAGTTAATCTTCTTTTGTATGATATTTCCCATAGATATTATATTCTTATCGACACACCAAGTAGCTCTGAATAAATAACAAACAGGGATATTACACAAGACAAGAGACTCCCTAGCACCTTTTCGTTACCAAATTACCATAGCACGTCAGGATTCTCTTGTACATTATTTAGGTAAACTATCTTGATTTGGTGTGACGAATAAAACAGCGAATGTTGTATTTCACTACTGTCTTGTATATTACTAATGGACTCTATATCGATATTAAAGGATACTGATATCATGCAAGAAGGCAAAAACCCTCTCATGGTTGGAACAACTCTATTATTTTATTCCAAATATCCCTAGATGATATTCTTCAGCTGAGAATGAGTCTAGGAAGGCGAGAGTATGGATACTGGTACCAACAACCTTCTCATGACTGGGACAACTCTTGCATCCTGTTGCAGCTAACGCCAGATAATATTATTCAGCTAAGGGTGGGTCACAGAACACTTAATATTAAAGCATCGAATACAAATTAGTAGGCATGGAAGAGCGCTAGCCAGAGAGCCTCCTAAACCCATGAAAACACCGCTCTACGGTTGTTAGAAATCTCACTTACACCTCTTCCTTATCAATTTAATATTCTTTATGTTACGTTAATATTCTCTAGTGTGATATTTGTGTAATTTACGGCGACATTAAACAGACGCAAGTAAAAGAAAATAACGAATATGCAAATCTCTCTGTGTAGTAGATGTGTTTGAGAGTCGCCTAAAATAACGAGAATACGGGGCCCTGGTGTTGCGTAGCTACCCGACGCTTTGATCAGCTTCAGTACGATTACGATTTCTTTATCCCTACGATCTTCAGTCGTTTTAATTCACCTTTTTCGAACTTGAGCGGTTAGATATAAAAATGAGAATTTCTGTTTTATTCTCGCTGTTTCAAGTCGATTTTATTCACCTTAAGTGACTATATGAAGTGCAGGGAATGGATGTAAACTTCTCTAACCCATTTACAACGAGAGGCCTTTCCTAAGCTTACTAAAATAGTCTAACGTTAACCAGAAAAAAAAAAAAAAGTGACGTCAACGCAGAGAAATTAATACTGACTGCTTTAAGTGCACTGATGAATATATATTTAGTTCTAAGATTAGTTGTATTAACATTAATGCGCGCATTGAGGACATGGCGGCTCAATGGTAGAGCGCCTGATTCGAGACCGAAAAGTGAGTTCGCGCCACGCACGGGTAAGCCGCCTTGCCGGGAGAGTAGCGCTCTCCTGTCACCTAGCTGATTGTAGCAGCCGTGGCTCAGTGGGTTACAGAGCTCTGATCGAAGGGTTGGAAATTCGAGTCCACCCAAGGGACATTGACAGACATCAAGAAGGGCATCCAGTCATAAAGTGCTACACATTCCAAAACCAAAGTCCTCTGCCCAGGGGCAACGCCTTAGTCCTTCTCGGGACACGGCGTACCAAAAAAAAAAAAAAAAAAAAAAAAAAAAAAAAAAATCACTCGACTACATACCACCCCAGTCCCCAGCCCTCTTTATTTCTCGCAATCTCTCCCCAGTTCTTTATCCCTCCCTCCCCATCTTTCCATCCCTCCCCGTTTCTCTCCATCCTTTCTTATCTCTCTCCATATCTCCCCATCGCTCCATACCTCCCATCTTTCTCCATTAATTACTCCTCATTTCTCTCCATACCTTCCAGTTGTTATCCCCCGCTTCCTATTCCTCTCTATCCCTCCCCACCCCTCTTCACTCCTCCCCATTCCTTTCCATCACTCCCCATTACTCTCCATCCCTCTCCGTCCCTCTCCATGCCTCCCCACTACTCTCCATATCTCTTCAGTCCATTCCATCCCTCCTCTGTTCTCTCACGCCCGAAAATCTCGGACGAAGTTTGTTTCCCCCTTGTCCCTGTTCGCTCAGTGCTAGAGTGGGTCGCCTTCGTGCGGTGACACTGACATAGCTGGACACTCCGTTGCCTAGTTATGCACTCTCAACTCTCTCCCTATCTACTGAAAGGGGGATAAATGAACTGCAGAAGGGGGAGGGGGGAAACTTCAACCTGCATTCTACTGGGTTCACATTTAGATGAACTTTGGGTACAGGGGCCTCGTTATGGTGGGGGACAGGGGGACGTGTCCCTTCCACTTTTTGGAGCCTGGGGGACAGAATATCTTTTGTTCCCCCACTTTTCCAGGTGCAATTTTTCAGGATGAATAGCTTTACGCCATTTTTCGTTTTATATTTTTTTTTTCCTTAATGGAAAAATTCGTTCTATACAGTAAAGTACAGTTCAGGTGATATGAAAAATATGTTTACTGGCGATGTGAACACAGATGCTGTTCGGAAGTATCCTGAGCTTGATGAATCTTCTTCGAGTCTGGAACTCCAGCTTTACAGACGACATTACGACGGCTCAACATTGGAGGAACACAGGAAACACGTCAGTGAAATGGACCCTGCAGTCACACGTATGTTCCCTGCAGTTGAACATCTTGTGAAAGTACTACTATCTCCGGCAAGCTCATGTGAGGCTGAACGTTCTTTCAGTACTGTACTTCGGCTCAAGACTTAGATAAGGTCTACCATGAGTCCACAACGTCTCAACCATGTTGCTGTCCGTCGCGTTCATTGAGACATCCTCAGGGAATTGTCATGCGAGGAGATAGCAAAACAGTTCATTAGAGGGGTTTATGCTAGATCCCATGTATTTGGGAAATTCTGAGTATGCAATCATGCAATGTCAGTGACTTAAATTATTAAACAATGTACAAATGCTAAATTATGTAGTATCACCATCATGAGTGTATGCTCATTTTTAGTAGTCTTCCTTGAATAGTACAGTATTGTATTGTCTTCTGGTGGTTATAGGGCTAGGCTACCAGTTTGTCATCTTAATCTCTTGAAGTACACCCTAGAAACCTGTACTTTGGTATGTTCTTTTTTCTTTTTAATTACCCAATATTGATGCAATTTTCCCACACAATGGGAAACAAGGATTAAAAGATAAGTCTTTTCTCAAGACAATACATTTGTGCTTGTACATACATTTACCTTCACATTACAAAAATGCTCTGCCGGTGGCCCGGTGGCTACGCACCCCCGGACCCCCCTCCCCCCTGCGGTGCGCACAAAGTATAGTAGTTTGATGCCGATTGTGTCACCGCTACTATTACCACCACCACCACTACAACTACAACTACCACTCTTCCCTGCTGACTCATCATAAGGGTTTGATATGGACTACAATGAGGGGTCGTATTCAAGGCACTGCTTTATACAATTATGAAGTATAGATTGTCAGCCAGAATAGCCCTCGCGATGTCGATATGCATAAACCTACAACTTTTCCCCCTCCTAATCTTCCATCAAGCACACACACACACACACACACACACACACACACACACACACACACGGAACAGCAATATCACTGTTGATATTTAACCAGTTGAGTAAACAAACTCCTATCTCTGTTACACACACACACACACACACACACACACACACACACACACACACACACACACACACACACACACACATCCCTACCAGTACAAAAAGTGGTTTGCTGAGAAAGTTGGGTGGCCCGTTTGAAGAACGGAGGAGGAGGAGGAGGAAAAAAGAGACAATGAGAGAGAACGAAGGGGAAAAAATGAGAGAGGGCAGAGGGAAAGGGCGACGAAATTAAGTAGTAGGAGGAGGAGGAGGAGGAGGAGGAGGAGGAGGAGGAGGAGGAAAGAGAAAGAAAATGGGTGAGAAGGAGGGATAAATGAGAGGGGGTGGAGAAGGAGAGAGTGAAGGAGGAGGATGAGGAAGAAAGAAGGGAAGGGGAAAGAAAGAAAGAGTAAGAAAAGAGGAAGGCGGAAGGGAAGAGGATGGAGGGAGGAGCGATAAGGAGGGTGGGAGGGGAGAGACGAGAGGGAGGAAGGAGGAGGAGGTAGGGTCGGATGGGAGAAGAGGAGAAGGGAGATGGGGGAGAGGGGAGTTTAATTTGATGGTACGTGCGAATAAGTGAGAGGGAAGGAGAAAGAGGGGGGGGGGAAGGAAGGGAGGAGGGAGAAGAGACGGGAAGGGAGGGAAGAAGAGATAAGGGGGAGAGAAAGAGAAAAAAATGAATGAATGAAAAGGAGAGAGAGAGAGAGAGAGAGAGAGAGAGAGAGAGAGAGAGAGCACATTTCACATAACCCCAAACAACCCACATTCCAAGTCTCTATAATCTTCGCTAATATATCACACAAGCATCTTATAATTTTGAGTCAAGTGAAGGTAAATGAGCAATTAAAACTGTATAAGTTTTGAGTAATCGTTTCAGGCCAGTATCCAAGGGGGTGGGGGTGGGGGGGACAAGAGAGGCGGACTACCGCCCCTACCTGCCTTAAGGTTCACTTTCTCACGGTCTGATTTTTCTTTAATATCAATGCAAAAATAGTCATTCCGTTGTTCAAAAGTTATGTGCTGCTTCTCAATGTCGTTTGTGCATGTACCTAGACCCCCATCGCATGCATGCAGGAGACCTTTGACCTGCCGGCTGCTTTGCAAGCCCAGATTAAACAGAAACCATCCTCCCTCCCTTTGAAAAGTCTGGCTACGGGCCTGCATTTCCGTGGCCGACTTAACGAAGGTCAGAAAGATGCATCACGAGCAGCCCTTAGCAACAAACATGAAAAATCTAAAAATCATCGTTAGAGGGTAGTTCCAAGTTTAGTTCCTGCAGTGATACTATTACTACTACTACTGCTGATGATGCTACCACTACTATTACTTCTACTTCTACAACCACCCGTACTGCTACTGCTACTGCCACCACCCGTACTACTACTACTGCTGCTGCTACTACTACTACTACTACTAATACTATTACTACTACTGCCACTACCCGTACTACTACTACTACTACTACCACCACCGCCCGTATTACTGCTACTACTATTACTACTACTACTACCACCATCACCACCACCACCACCACCACTACTGCTACTACTATTACTACTATATTCGATTTTCTTTTACCTGATGGTAAAAGTTACCTGCTAAGCTGTAGTTGCATGAAATTCGATGAACCAGTTACGAGATACGAATAAGTCTCCATGATCACTAGGCTGATCGACCCTCTGGTTTAACTACACATGACCATGAACTGAGCAGAAAGAGGTTAGGGATCTGTCAGGTCAAAAATAAAATATGAAGTACTATTATTACAATAAAAATAATAATAATAGTAATAATAATAATAATAATAATAATAATCATTATTATTATTATGACAATACCCCATCCTTATGTGGGAGAAAAAGAGGCCTGGATTATGACTGATAATAATAATAATACAGTAATGTCATTTTCTTGCCATGCCACAGCCCTATGCCAGAGGAGGGTGGTGGGAGGGGGACTGCACCTAGAGCTTCTGTTCCTTTAAGTCATGGCCTTAACCATGCAGCGAGTTAAATGTAATCGACAGTCATTAACTGAAAAAAAAAAAAAAAAAAAAAAGCTAAGTTCTGTATTCTTGATCAAAATGTTAATCATTACAACATTTAATATATTATGTGCCCTGGGTTTTTGTTGAGCATAGTAAGATAGTTCGTTATAAGCTGAAATTAAAATATAATGTATTATATAGCAGGTACTTAATATCCAAGGAGTTAAAGATACCAAACAGACTCACTTTAGATTTCTCCACTCCATTTATGAGAAGTTGCATTATGCTGCTGCTGCTGCTGATGATGATGATGATAATGATGTAAGTAAATTTTTCAATTAAAATAACTAATACTCGTCAGTTAACGTATTAATTACAGATACTGTACTGTATTTCTTCTTCAGTAATATACTGTATATACAGCTAACTGTTTTAGATTATTGTATGTCGATTCTTCTACAAATATTTGTACACAGTACAGTTGAGTCACGGTATGTTGTGAGCTAATCTGGAAACACTTGAAACACACTGCCGTAACATTATGTCTTCCTTCCAAAATTATATTCAATATCTCTCTAATTTTTCACTTTTCATTCATGTTCCTCACCTCTACTGTCATATCAGTTTGCTCTGTTTCACTAGACCCTGGGTAAGCATGGTACTCAATGCAGGAACTTTTACATCCTTTTTAGGGTATATAAAACTGCACTGGACCCTCAAGTTACATTCCCTGACCCACCCCACTATCTTACAATTGCACTGTAGTTATGTGTCTGTCTGTTGCCTAATGCTGTATCCTGTACGAGGTGACCTACATAAGGACCTCCAGGTGTTTTGTCTCTACTCAGTAAAATTTATGATCCCTCTTTCCATGATACATACTCTTCCTTACATGCTGTCTTCTCCATCACATATTTGATTTTCCTCATTTTTTCATCTCCTCCACCTCACTCTTAGTCAGCCAGTCACTCACTCACATCAAGAAGTGAGAAGAGGATAGGTTGCTATATACCCCCAAACTGCTTCTCAGTAATAATTTTTTGTATGCAGGTGAGGGGTGAGGGGACGGTAGAAAATCATCATTCATCACATGGGTAGGCAAAAGTGGCGAGTGGCGATTTAGGTGAAAAAAGAAGAAGAAAAAAAAAAAAAAAGTGAAATATCAGTAACTTAAATGATGAGTAAAATCAAGTGCTTGTTATATGTTGGGTATGTATTCCAAAAATCACAACTTTTCCTTACAACCAGGACTGTTGGGTGAAATTGGTAAATCAGCTTTATACATAGCAATGGAACTTTAACCGAGTCTTTGTATACCTACACGTACTGGACGTGCAGTGGAGGTATTGCCTTGCTGTGTGTGTGTGGGGGGGGTTGGGGGTGTAAATGGTCAGTGTAATTATGGGAGGCAGACACCTGGCAGCTCTACGATGACAATGCACCAGCTCACTCATCACTTATCATCCATGATTTTTTGGCCAGACACAGGATCACACAGGTCCCACAGGCTCCCTACTCTCCTGAAATGGCTCCTTGCGACTTTTGGCTATTTCCTATAGTGAAGATGCCATTGAAAGGTTTGAAATTTGAGGACACAAATGAGATAAAGGCAAATACAACAAAGATCTTGTGGGCAATCCCCAGAACTGACTTTACAAAATGTTTCCAGCAGTGGAAGGGTTGCTGGGCTGGGTCCTAGGGAGCATACTTTGAAGGGGATTAAAGTCTGAACTCAGTGAGCAAGTTTGGTTTTTTTCACCAGCTAAAGGTCGGATACTTTTCGAGCAGACCTTGTATAATAAGGATATGGTGTGCCGTATTCTATTTCTTGGCTGGGGATATAAAGATATGACAGTCAAGGGTAAGGCAGATGAGTGAGAAGTGTATCAAAAGGAAGACAGTGGTATGACTCACAATAAAGTACACTACAGTACTGTGAATTATGACTATGGAATAATAACTACATTACAGTTAGTGCTTTTACCTTAACCTGGCTTAGATTTTCATGCTTTTGCAGCTTATACATGTAACTCAGAGGCACAGTACCATGACATAGCACTTCTTCCTGACTATTATCATATTGTGGTGTTAATCTCTTGCTACAACCCAATATTCAAGATGGAGAGTTCAGAATTTTAGGGCAAGTTAAAGAAGGTATAGTCACTGGAGCACTGGGAATTATTCAAAGATGTCCAAACTGGAACTGGATAGGACCACAAGTAGGAAGATTTATAATGACCAGAGAAAAAGAACCTTCAGGAGTGAATGCAAGACTACGGTTTAAGTGCGGCAACCAGAGGAATTGGGGTTGCATCTGATGGAGGATACAACGAGGCTCATATCCAAGAGGTAATGTCCAAGATGGAATGTCCAAAATGTCATGTCCAGGAGGTAATGTCCAAGACGTAATGTCAGGAGGTAATGTTCAAGAGACAATGCTCAGGGAGTAATGTCCAAGAAGTAATATCTAGGAGATAACATCCAGGAGATATTAATCAGGAAGTAATATCCAAGAGGCAATGTCCAGAGGGTAATGTCCAGAAGGTAATGTCCATGAGGTAGTGTCCAGAAAATAATGTTCAAGAGAAAATGTCCAGCAGACAATGTCCAGAAGGTAATGTCCATGAGGTAGTGTCCAGAAAATAATGTTCAAGAGAAAATGTCCAGCAGATAATGTCCAGAAGTGTTCACGGAAAAAAAAAAAAAAAAGTTTGAAAATACTGTTATCGAAAATTCAAGGTCAAAATACTGCAGTTCATTAAATCATTAACCCCCTCAACTGGATATCATATTTTAATCATGCTACTACCAGATGATTTTACTAAACTTGAAAAGAACCTCTAGTAGTGGAGGAGTTTTGAAAGCAAAGGCTATGTGTTATTTAACTCCTCCCAGTTCTAAACTTTCTAAGCTAAGCAAAATCATGTGGAAGATTTAAAAAAAAATATATATATATTCTTGGAAGGAGAGGGTTAAATTACTGTCAGTCAAACCACCTTTACAAAGTAGTAAATTTATTAGTGTGCTTAATACAAATTCCTCACTAAAAATACTATGGAAAATTGTGCAATACAGTACTTTATAATTTAAACCTTCAGTAAAGTTCCTTATCTAATATAAGAATTTTCTATCAATTTATCTATTCATCTAGTCCATGGGTTCCCAACCTTAATAATCATGTGTACTATTTGAAAATTTCTTAGACAACTGCGTACCAGTGCTCCTACAGTAACATGTACGAGAGGAAAACAAGTGATAAATATATCCATGAACTGTTTGACAGCAGTGTTATGAGGCATATGTAATATCTTTAATTTTTTCTAACCATACGAAACTGGCCACTTCATATAAAAATAACAGGTACTTAATTTCATGTACTGTGCACACTGCCTTAAATGTCAGGACTGACTAGTGTAGCCTAGACTTGCACTCATACACTCCTGATGGGGAAAAAGGGTTTGGATGAATAATATCCATATAGATATAGCAAATGCATCAACAAACAGCAGATGTTCCCAATACATTATTCGGCTTACTGTTTACCAAGAGGACACCAAGATACCTGTACCTGATGCTCAGTTGGAAGCCAATTACAGTGCTGTATGCTGATTAATTTTTACATTCTGTCCTGTTGATGAATCACCAGTGCCACATGTATGACAGATTGGGAACCTAAATTTAGTCATATAAATGTTATTATCCTTTAAGACATTATAATGTTGTGCATAGTATAACAACTCATCTTCTACTTCTATCTACATAGATACTGAAGCTACTTTTTCTCAGGCTATCCATTCCTCAGAGCACTCTTTCATAGATATAAATAATATTATATTAACCTATTCTATATCCAAATTTAACACTGCAATATCTTTCTAATTTTCACTGCCATTAACCCCTAGAATCCAGTGAAGTTTTTCATAACTTATTTTTGCTAGCTCTAGATGCTTTCATTCAGTTAATGACAGACTTCTGGTAATGGAAGCATTAATAAGGGCTATATTTATCCTCTCCAGTTCAGAAAGTCTAACCTATGTGAACAAAATTGTCTAGTTGGGGGGGGGGAGGGGGAGGAGTCATCTAACTGAACGGGTTAAATTTCAAAGCTGAATTACTAAGCAACTGAAATTTCATTTCTTTTTTTTTTTCTTTTTTTTTTTTTTATATACAAAACCTGACTTCATTTTGACAACTATACAATTTTTCAGTACTCGGCTATTGCAATTAATGTTTTACTTTCACATCCAAAGTAAGTTGTTACAATTTCAGTAAATTTTCATTGCAGAATATTTCTGTGCTTAAATGTAACCATAGTATTTTCTTTCCCACTTTTTTCTAATATAATAGTTTCCAACACTTTTTTTATTTTTTCAATGTTTCACTTCAAACATTGATTACCTATTAAAAAAAAAAAAATCAAGGCACACAGTATGAAGTAACACAGCTGGCATTCTATTACAGGCAGTCATCATAGTAAATCAGATATGTGTTTTAAAATATTACCAATTTGTTTATACATCTCTAACTTGAGCAAAACTGGCATTATAACTTTACATATAGCGGTAATGCTATAATTGATGAGATGCAGTTTGGGTTTATGCCAGGCAAAGAGACCACTGATGCCATATTCATTGTTCGACAGCTTCAGGAAAAATATATAGGAAAAAAAAGGCAACTGTACTTTTTTTTTGTTAATTTGGAGAAGGCCTTTGACATTGTTAATTTGGAGAAGGCCTTTGACAGAGTCCCTAGAGAGGTGGTGAGGTGGGCAATGAGAAAGCTTGGGATCAAGGAGTGGCTAGTTAGGGTCGTTATGGCCATGTGTGTGGGTGCTCACACCTTGGTACAGGTGAATGGAGACTTGAGTGATGAGTATTCAAGAATGTTGGTGCATCAGGGGTCAGTTTTGTGCCCCTTGTTGTTTGGATCAGGGTTCTTGAAGCCTTCTCATGTGACTTATGAAATGGACTCCCGTGGTAGATGTTGTCTGCTGATGATCTGGTGTTCGTTGCAGAAAATGAATGTGAGAAGGAGAAAAGGTTTAGGAAGAGGAGAGTTGGTATGGGGCACAAGGGCTTAAGAGTAAATGCAGATAAGTGATGGTATCCAGGGCTGGGGACGATATTATCAAAGATGAGGGAGAGTGGCTATATGCAATTTGTCACAAAGGCGTGGGAAGTAATTCCATCTTGTGCAGTGTTTGTGATAAGTGTGTGCAAAGGAGAGGTAGTGGTATATGAGGTAGACTGCAAGATCAAGCTTATTTCATGTGTGCGGTGTGTTGGGGAGAGCATGTGAAAGGACTGAACTTGCTGGTGAGTCTCTTGAGTGTGTGGAAGAGTTTTGTTATTTGGGAGACATGTTATGTGCTGGAGGTGGGGCAGAAGCTAGCTCTGTGGCTAGAGGGAGGAGTGGTGAGAAGAAGTTCAGTTAGCGGTTGCCTCTCCTGACACTGAGAGGGCTCTTCTTGCATGCTTAGGGATCTTTGTATGCAGCATGTGTTAGGAGTGTAATGCCGTATGGTAGTGAGACCTGGGCAGAAGAGGAGGCTCTCCCTGCAAGCTGAGGGATCTTTGCATGCGGCATGTGTTAGGAGTGTAATGCTGTAAGGTAGTGAGAAAGGGCAGTAAAGGAAGAGGATATTCGCAAGCTCAAACGTACAGAAATGGCAATGATTAGGTGGATGTGCAGTGCATCCTTGAGTGTAAGGCCTGGAGGGCTAGGTTTATGATCAAAGAGTTGAGAGGTAGGATGGGACTGGAGTGTATTGGTGTTGTGATGAGGAGAGGTAGATTGAGATGGTTTGAGCATGTGGAGAGGATGGGGGATTGACAAATTGGGTGCAGAAGGTGAGAAGCGTTAATATTGGGAGTAAGATAGTGAAAGGCAGACTGAAAAAGGCCTGGGACAAGGTCACTGAGTGTGACCTCAGGGGGTTAAGGGATTATACAGAGAAGCTGCCAGAGATCAAGCAGCATGGAGAGCCGCCACTAGGTGACCAAGGCCGACACATGCAAGCATGTTGGAGCCTTCAAATATGAAAACAATAATGAATTTAATATGAAACCTTTCTGTAATTTACTGTAAGCTTAGTAACATAAATGAACATCAAAAAGGTAATTTAAACAAGAATTTAGGGTATGTGTCTGGGGAGGAGGAGAACACTTCACATAAAAGGACAGGCCCCAACAAGAGCTAAACAAAGGCTCTACATCTGACAGTTTCCTTGGGCGCCTTACATCAGTTATTTTCACATACATGGTCTCTATGGCCTTTCCATTCTAATTAACATTACTTGGAATATCATCAGGGAAATATCTTAGGCAGTACAATATGCAAGCATCCTTTACTTAATGATCAGGCTGTGCTATCAAAAATTAGACTGTGAAATGTATAACTGTTAAACAAACATGCTTTAACATGAGTTCAATGGGATACATTTACAGGAGTCCCAACACTGGAAGGGTAAGGGGTACTTTTCCCTAATCGAAAACCAGCTTATATAACATTCATTCAATCATTCATTCATAACACATTGCCATTATAAACCAATGAATATGAGCACCTACTGTAAAACAGTGGGAGGAAAAAAAAATCTGGTGGTAATTTTAAGTACAGTACTGTGAAGGTAAAAACTTACCAGGCAAAGTGTCACCCATATTTCCTTTTGCTACTGTCCAACACATATATTATTTACATGTTCTCACTTCAAAGATAGAAAGGTAAATTATCATATTTTTTTGCCTCTCCGAGTTGTAATTAAAGCAAAAATTGGCTACTGTTAATAAGAAAAAGGGGTTAAAATATCAGCACTGTTAAAGTGAAATAGTTCACAAGAATAACATTAAGGGAGAGATGTTTGTAGTCATGGTCATAATCTGTCTCTCTCTAAACAGGTGATAAAGGTGATTACAAGTTAAGATGATCACACTTTCTATACTATCTATTGCCAGACGCCTTAATCCCGTAAGGGGTGGCCACAAACAAATTGCCTCCATATCGCCCTGTCCCCTGCAATTTCACTGCCCTGCTCCCAGATCACACCCCACTCTCTCATATACCTTTCCACTCCATCCCTCCATCTCATCCTTCGCCTCCCCCTCCCTCTCCCCCCCTCCACTTCACTCACATACACTCTCCTTGTCAGTCTCTCACTCTCCATCCTCTCCACATGTTCAAACCACCTCAGTGTGTTTCTCCTAACGCTTCCTATCACATCCACATCTACACCACAACACTCCTTCACTTCCTCATTTGTCAGTCTGTCTCTACATGTAACTCAACATGCCCCTCTGAAATAACTCATTTCCACTGCTCTCACTCTTGACTTCTGTCCCTCCAACATATACCATAACAAATACTGTAATTAGGACAGAGATAATCAAATTAATGTCAGCATTATGTACTGTATTTGTCTGCATCTGCAGCAGTCAACACCAGACATTTCCTTGGAAGGAGTGACAGCCAGAATTGACCTTTCCTAATGCTAGCAAAGTATGAATGGGGAAGGGATGTCTGTAGGGAGGGCAATAAATATAAACTGGATGTGCTATAGTGGCTATTTGTGTATCAGGGAATGTATACTGTATATCACTGGTCAAGTATTAATGGGGAAGGGATGTCTGTGGGGAAAGCAATAAATGTAAACTGGATGTGCTATACTGGCTATTTGTGTGTCAGGGACTGTATACTGTATATCACTGGCAAAGTCAACAGGATGCACACATACTCGTATAAAGGCATATGAAAGGACATACTACTAGCACCCACTTTATATGTCTGCCATGGTTAGAGTCTGAACCCTTGATTTGGGGCACACACATCCCACCATGAGTATGCTAACCACTAAGCCATCACATCTCCCACAGTAAATATACCAGTTCCAAAATTATAGAGTTTTTCCCGTGTCAAGATTCCATAACAGAAATTGTTAGAAAATGAGTTAATGACACTGGCTTCATTCACTTGAGAGCTGTTCATTAAAGCTAAGAGCAGTTTATATACCCATGAAAATTAAACCTAACTTTAAGTGATACCTCTGTAAAATAGGGAACAGACATTATTTGTTTGATGCTCAATTGTATTGCTTGTCTTGCTCACACCTATACCCTACTCAGTCTTACTTTTTCTAGTTCACACCTACACCCTTATACCTTAATCAGTCCTATCAATTGAGGGTGTGCAGGATAACTGTAACTGAAACATATAAAGCGCTGATAATTATATACAGTATAATACTGTACTTATCAATATCTGATGCTGAAAATTGAATCAATGTGTACAGTGATAAATGTAAAGAAAAATGACTAAAAAAGCAATGACACCAGTAAGTGAAAAAGCATCTAGAAAGCAACATATGAGCGAGGGCAAAGCCCTCACAAGTCTCTCATCCAGTAGTGGCATTTTCTCAAATATGAGCAGCCTGACCCAGCCCGGCTCAACTCGGCCTGACCGCAAAGCTTTTGAGAAGCTTACATCTCAGCAACCACAGGGCCATTCACTGCATGGTTTGCACCATATGATAGCCCAATTCTTTAAGATTTGTTTTTGGCTGGTTTCATTACACCCAGGTGGTGCACATGGCAGGTGACATGCACTAAGTGAGGCATGTTAGAAATATTAAAAAAAGGACCAAAGGCCAGACACTTTGTTGTAAAGGCATGAAACTTGGTGGGTAGGTAGCCATCAATATACTCTAGGCATCCTCAGGGTGTAAGGAGACATTGCAATGCTTTCAGATTTAAATGGCCTTGCTCGTACCTCGCCGACAAAGGCATATTACTGGTATACCTCATGCTAATGCCACTACTAAACTATACTATCAAGAGTAAAACAAAGTTTGTACTCTCAGTATACTACATCTATACTACATATCACTTATATACTACATATTATCCTTAATGAATACAAAACTGCAAAACTTACAAAACTGGTTATGGAAAACTACATAAGATTTATCACATCACTTGGCAACTTCAACTCAGCAATGTGAGCTTCAAATGTAATGTACTGTATATCTGAATATCCAATAATGTTATTTAAGGGATCCATGACCTAAGAACTTGTTAAGGACGTCGTCTTCATTTCTGACGAAAAAATCTTTAAATTTTCAAATATTCTGAGAAAATTCCAGGAAGTTCTAGCATCATTCCCCTGTCTCTGTGCCAAGTATTATAATCTTCAGAATGCATACCATAAGTGTTTTAAAACTGCGTTTTTGTGCACCCATATCAAGCACTCAAGTGCAAACCTTTATAACTTAATCATCTTTTTTGACATGTTGCTCCTAAACTATTAGGGCTAGGAGGCTGCAATTCACATCAGTTATTGACCTATATGAGGGATTGCCTGTGTATACGTTTCATCAAATTCGGTTCATTAGATTTTTATTTAGAGATTTTTTATCAAAACTTCTAAATTATCTATAAAATTGGCTTGTTATGTGAAGGCACCACTGGATAGCCCATAAAATTTACTACAAATTCTGTCACTGGAATGTTTGTATAATGATATGTTTCATGTACAGAGCTTGCCATGCATCCAGGATTTTGGTAAAATAGGAAAATTAGATTTTCATTTAAATAAAAAAAATAAAAAAAATCACTGATATTCTTCTAATGTAAGTATCATAAACTATATATCCCAGCAATGGGAGGGAACCAAGTATCAACAAGACTCATAAGTTTGATCATATGCAATCATAATAGGTAAAAAAAAACAAAGTCTAGAAAAAAAATGAAAGCAAAACCTTTCCATAACTTTGAAGGTCGATTTTGGAAAATCTGTTTTTAACCTTGGAGTTCTATTACCTCCTAAACTAATAAAGCTAGAGAAAAATAAAAGTACCAGTGGAAAGCCCGTAAAAGTTACTATAAATTTTCTAATTGGAATGTTTGTCTAGCGATATGTTTGGTGTACAGAGCTTGCCAAACATCCAGGAAATTGGTTAGATAGGAAACTTAGATTTTCATCGACAAAAAAAAAAAAAAAAAAAAAAAAAATGATATTCTTCTAATGCAAATATCATAAAACATATTGGACAATCTATAAAGCAACTCTTTATGATTAGTTTGCCACACAGCAAGCCAAATTTTATGCATTACTTTAAACAAAAACAGTATTAATTTCTTCTAGATAATTTAGAAATTTTTAACAATAAATCTCTAAATACAGTAAAAACTAATTAACCAAATTTGATGAAACTTATACACAAACAATCCTCCATATAGGTCAATAACTGATGTAAATTGCATCCTCCTAGCCCTAACAGTTCAGGAGCAACTCTGACAACAACAGTATAAGCAGTAACTAAGGAAAGAAAAATACTGTAATACAATACACATTACTGAATATAATGCAATAATATTCATCAATACTGAATAAAATAAATAACAGAAACCTTACCTATACCTACATAAAACCTGTTCACAATCTTGCTGTGTTTAATCACTCACAGACATGCAAACACACATGCACGCACAGCCACACTCACTATCTCTCACACACGTAACAATTTCAGTTAAGATACCAAATCTGTTACTGTACTACAATACATAATAATGTAATCTTCAATCATTTCTGTATAGTTGTACACACACACACACACACACACACACACACATGAGAGAGAGAGAGGGAGAGAGAGAGATACAAAAAAGGAATTGCACTGCTTCACATCACTGCAAGTGCCACACAATCAAAACAATGAAATATTAAAGATCTGAAGTTTCAACGCTCCATTTTTGCCAGTGTGAAAAATTCCAAAGTTGTATAAAAAAGCAAACTGGCACACAAGTGTTATGTCAGTCATATACTGTATAGTACTTTAAAACAAACACACTAATATATTTAAAAATACAAAAATCATATGTCTCACACACACGCACACACACACACTCTCTCTCTCTCTCCCACTCCCACCATTTCCTTGCTCATTGTTGTTGCGGGGGAGCTTCGGAGACGTTGATTGGGACTTGATGTGTAGGGGAGCTATAGGAGGGTACCTTAATGAATTCCAAAGTGTTTGGGAGTCTGGTTGCTAGGTGGATGTCGCACTCATGTCTCCACTTTGCTCTATCCTCTCCCCTGTCCTTGGGTCCCTGTCGCTGCATCAGCTAATTTTGCAAAGGTTCTTTCTTCTACTACTGCTTCATCTTTCTTTTTCTCCTATCCTCTCTATTCTATCCTTCGCATTAAATACAGTATAGCGGAATTTTTCACATTCATCAAAATCCTCTTCAATGACCTCGAGTAAGTTGCAACAGGAAGGATAAGGGTGTACCCACAGGCTATTGGTTTGGCCAATTGTACAGGTCATGGTGATTCAGCACCATGCCAGTGTGTGGACCTTCGTTGAGGTAGACCTCTGCAGCGGTGGAACTGCTGCTATGTGGCAGCTTTCGGACATGGGGTTGCTATTGATTGGCGGTAGGACTCTCGCCCAATACCCGGTGGCCCTTCATTGTGCTGGGAGACTTGGTTCTCCCACACAGTGTTGCTATCCCTTCTGGGTAAGATAGGGAATGCATACTTAGAGCTTGATCCCTGCTTGGGTCATTGGCCGGGCCTCAAGGCTCTGCATTCTGCCCAAATAATCCTTTCTTTTTCAACAGTCACGATGAACTTTTTCCTAAGCAAAATTATGGATATGGTTTCTCATTCCCCCTCCCCAGGTTCTGCCGATTATTTTACCCCATGGACAACCCCGACTTCTCCTCCTGGTCTTCTCCAATGCCTTCCACTGTTCCCCTGCATGTTTCTTCCTGCTCATCAACACCAATTCTTGTCTCACAGTCCCTTCCATGTACTATTCTGTCTACCTATTCTTCATCCATTGTAGCCCTTGCCCCTTATCTACCTTCGTGCCTTCCTCCATCTATCCATCCTGTTTCTTCAGCTTCCTTGTTCCATCCTTATACAACTTCCCGACTCCCTACTTCTGCTTTAACCACCTCCCTTTTTGGACCCCAGAACTGGTCTCAGTATTTTAATATTACTTCCCAAATAGATGACCTGTCACTTCATGTGTCCTTGCTACATCAGGTTGCTTTTGATGTAACATTCTCTGTAAGACCAAACAGCTCTTGCCTCCTCAAAGTCCAGGGTGCTGCACAAGGAGAAGGTCAAAACATTAGTGGACTCATCAGGGAACCCAGTCCCTGTTTTTCCAGACATTCAATCAAATTCCACAACTGGTACTGTCCAACTTCCCTCGCACATCTCTTTTAGGAGAAGACATTTCTCAGCATGCGCTGAGGACGTAAAACTCATCCTCTCTGAACAGAATCGCCAAATCCTGTCCATACAATGTTACACAATCCCTCCCAAAGGATCCCGCCAACAACCAGCAAATATCACAAAGATAGTTTTTGAGTTCCGTGACCTTCCCTCCTCCGTTGTTACTGGAGGCACAGTCCTTTCCATCAAGGAATACAGTACATTCTTCCTCCTCGTCAGTGCACTTGCTGCTGACGATTTGGACACCCTACAAAATACTCCCGGTCTACAGCTGTTTTTCCCAACTGCTCGCAGGCTAGACATCCAGCACCCACCCACAAGTCTACTTTCCAGTCCTGCCAAAATTGTGGGGGGCAACATACTGTATAGTCTCCTAGAGGAAATGTCCCTCCTACATTTTTTAAACATCAGATGGAAAACGGGACTTACCCTCTGTGAAGCTTGTCGTGAGGCATGTCGCTTGGTGCACTCCCCTGGCATCTCCTATGCCTGTGTGACTAGACCCACTTCTATATCACAAGTTTCAAGCCCGTCTGGTGTCTCTACTTCTATGCCACTCTCAGATTCTTTTGCCACCCTTGCCTCTCTTCCTGATTCCTCTCCTTCCCTTCCTTCTCTTGTTCATTCTGCTCCCTCTACCCAACCTCCTTCCCATATTCTATACTCCCGTTCTTCTCGTCCCTCACCTTCTTCTCCCCAAGCTAACAAACGTAAACTTGCTGTTGTATCCTCTCCAGCTCGTATTCCTGATCTCTCCCCCTTTTCCTCTATTACTCAGCCTATACAACCTGCCCAGTGTTCCCCCTCCTCCAGACAACAGCACCAGAATGCTGTACCACCAGCTCAATTTCAACTTTTGTCCTCTCCTATGGAAGTAGAATCCCTGCAAAGTATCATCAATTATCATCACCTTCCTTGCCTATCCTTGTCACTGCAGATATACATTCCCTCCCTTCCTCACTCCCCCCTACTCCCAGTCCTTCCGCCCATCCTGCACCTTCCCCTCCCATTTCTACGTCTCCAGCACCTCCTCTTCCCCTCTCTTCTGTTTCTCACTCTTCCTCTATTCAACCACCCGCCTCCTCTATGATCTCTAATGTCCTTCCAATCTTCCCCGATCTCTTCCATTATTGATTTACCTATGCCTCCAGAATACTCTTTCCCTCAATGCCGTAAGCAGTCTCTGTGCTCTTCTCACACTTGATCTTCCATAGTTCTAGCACTCCTTCAGTGGAATATTAGAGGCTTCGGTACTCATTGTACGGACCTTCCTTTTCTTATTTGCCCCCATAATCCTCTTCATATCTCCCTTCAGGAAACCTTTCTTCATACTTCCTCAGTTCCTATTCCTGGCTATACATTTCTTGAATCCCCTCCTTCATAAGACACTGTCCTTCTTTTCTGCAACGATGTCCCCCTTGAAACTCTTTCTATTTCTTCTTCTATCCCTCATACTTTAGCTCGTGTCTTTCTCCATCGGTCAATCACTTTAAGTTGTCTCTATTTCTTTTCTTCTTTTCCTCTTGATTTTCCTAACTTTGTCATATTCCTTCATTCCCTTCCTCCCCCACTTCTTCTTCTTGGTGACTTCAATTGCCAACACTCCCTGAGGGGTGACTGTGATTACCACTATGGGACGTTTATTAGTGCAATTTCTTTCTTCTCAAGACCCTTATATCCTTAACACTGACACCCCTACTAACTTTCATTTCCATACTCGTTCCCTCTCTTGTATGGATCTATCTCTTTGCTCTCCTTCAATTTCCCTCCATTTTCATTGGTTAATATTAGATGACACTCTTTTTAGTGATCACTTCCCCATTAAACTCTTTCTTGCCTCTTAATGTCCTCTTCCTCATCCCCCTCATTGGCAGTTCCATGCTGCTGACTGGAAGTTATTTTCATCTCTTACAGTGCCTCCGCTTCCTCGTTCATCCTTTTCATCTCCACGAGATATGTTATCCTTTTTACCTGTGCAGGTTTTAAGTGCTGCCCTCACTGGCATTCCCCGAGATACGCGACCATCAACTGCCAAAAGTGTTCCTTGATGTCCTCCTGCTTGCTCACGATCTCTCCGTGTGAAACATGCTGCTTGGAAAAGTTTTCGTCATAAACAGTCCACCCCCGACTGGATTCGTAGCCTCCTCGTATTTCGCCGGGCTGCTGCTGCCTTCCGACGTATCATTCTCCAGGCTGAATGTTCTAGTTGGAGAGACTATTTTTCTTCCATCTCTATAAATACGCCTACGTCAGCAATTTGGTCCTGACTTCGTAGATTATCAGGCAAACATATCCCTCCCTAAGCCCTGGTTCTTCATATCGATGACCAGCCTGTAGCCGATGCTTCCTTAGTTGCAGATGCCTTAGGTAATTATTTTAGTCTCAACAGTAGTGGGTCTCATCTCTCTCAAGAATCTCATCGCCTTAAATCTGATTCTGAATCCGTACCAATTTCTTTTATGCTAACAGTTGGGGAAGCTCTTAACACTCCCTTTTCTCTTTGTGAATTATTGTCGTCACTTAAATCAAGTAAGAATATGAGTGAGGGACTTGACGGTGTTCATTATGCTATGTTAAAACACCTCTCTCCACAAGCCACATCCTTTCTCTTGGCTCTTGTCTGGACTGAAAGTTTCTTTCCTTCTGATTGGTATATAGCAATCATCATTCCGTTTCTTAAACCTGGTAAACCTGGACACCATCCCCAAGATTACTGTCCAATAGCCCTGACTAGCTGTTTATCTAAACTGCTTGAATGGTTGGTCAATACCGTACTAGACTCATGTGGCACCTTGAATCCTGTAGTCTTCTTTCTCCCTTGCAGTTTGGGTATCGCAAAGCACGTAGCACCTTAGATCCCCTTCTCAAACTCAAATATTTCATCTGTTTAGCTTTTTCCCTTCGCCAGTCGGTCACTGCCACCTTTTTTGAATTAGAAAAAGCCTACAATTCAGCATGGAGGTACCATATTCTTCGCTCCCTTAGTCTGCATGGTAACATGGGTGTTTTTCTTCAGAATTTTCTTCCCCTCTGAACCTTTCATGTCCGTCTAAGAGAACACCTTTCCAGTGCCTTTACCCAGCATGAAGGTGTCCCCAAAGACTGCATCCTTAGTACTACCCTTTTTCTTACAGCTAAAAATGGCATATTCTCTTCTCTACTCCCTTCTGTTTCGGCCTCTCTGTAAGTTGATGATTTAGCTATTTATGCTGCGGATTCAGATCTGCCTTGACTCCAATCCCTTCTTCAGTCTGCCATTGATGCAGCCTCTACATGGACTACTACTCATGGTTTTCATTTTTCTACCTCTATGTCCTGTGCAGTAACAATTACTCATTCGCAAACCACAGCCTTCTCTGTACTTATATAACATCTCTCTTCCCTACCGATCCTCTTACCACATTTCTTGGCCTCACATTTGACTCTAGGTTAAATTGGAATGCACATATCTCCCTCAATTCTTCTGCTCTTCATTGTCTCCATTTGTTACAAACACTGTCTCATCTTCACGAGGTGCTGATCGCGTCACATTTCTTTGTCTTCACTCCGTCACTATTCTTTCCAAACTCGATTATGGTTACCAGGTTTACTCTTCTGCCTCCACTCACACTCTTCCAAAGCTAGATTCTGTTCATCATACTGGTCTTCATTTAGCTATTGGTGCTTTTCGATCAACTCCCACTACAAGTCTTTGTACTCAGTAGGGCATTTTCACTGTCTTTTAACGTAGTTCTCTTCTCAGTCAGGTCCTACACATGTCTCCCTCATTTCCCTACAAATAAATTACTCTGCCCTCTCTCTCTCTCACTCTCTCTCTCTCTCTCTGTCTCTGTCTGTCTGTCTCTCTCTCTCTCCATGGTCCAATACCCAGATGCATTTCATTTTGTTATACTCTTAAAGCTGGACTAGATTCAGAACATCATAACTGCCCATAAACCTTCATCAATAAAATCATCACCATCATCAGTTATATCAGTATCATATGCAAGAAAGTTTGTCTTGCTTTAGAGTTCTGTAACTGCTCAAATGGATGATCTGTGAGTACAACTTTCAGCATGTAGTTAAAATTCTTAGTAAAAAACCTGTTTCATTTATAGCAATTTCATCAGCAAAATAAACACCTTCACTACAAGGACTTTCTTATTATGTATGGTACACCTAACAATCAGATTCAGTTTAGGGGATACTTTTCTCTGAAAAGGTTGTCAAAATGATGGGGTTAACATCTCATTCTCCATCCTCTCACTCTCATTCTACTACATAATAATAAATCATTTCATGACCTGCATTTCTTCACACTCCCTCACACCTGTCAAAATGGATTAGTTAGATACAGCTTCCACCAATGCCCTTCAACAGAGAAGTCCTTAAGATGAGTAATATCATCTGGTGATAGCTAGAATAAAAAACAGATCAGACTAAAAGGGTCAACTTAGGGTACTGAACTCTATCTTCTAGATATAAAGAACCAAAATATTTTCATGCGTTTAAACCCCTTCATTGTCACTGGCACAAATGGAAGTCTCACCATGCCACTGCAACTGGTTCTAATTTAGAATGCTCATTTAAAAACTGCATGCAATTTCCTGGAAGCTGTCTATGAGGCCCCTCTGCTCCTCATCCATGCTGTCATTACAAGCATATATATAGTAATCCCTTGTTTATCTGCCATAATTCAGCCAAGGTTGTTGGGTAATACATTTTTTCTTGGATAAATGCCATACTATCTCCTTCACCCCTCTACAAGGGGTATTTCATTAATTCATTCATCATCTAATTCTGTGCTGGCCCAGGAGGAGCATAGTGCCCAAGTCTAGGCAAGGTGGTCCTGACATTTAAAATAAGAGTGACCAGACTCATTCATCCCTAAGTGCAATTTAAGTAAGCAATAAACCCCAATCACAACTTGGATATAAACCTGCCCAGGCTCAATCCCATTAAAATCCACCTGCTATCAATGGGAGTTACATACCTAAGATGGCCATCAATACACAAAACCCACTGATACCATTTTTCCGATGGTCACCTTAATATATTCATTATAGTGTATAAATCTTACACAACCACTCATTTTAACATAATTTTCATAAATAAAATTGCATTTTCTTTATACATATTCCAACATAGGTCTGTATCATCCACAACGAATGTTTATTGTTACAGGCACTAATAATATTTATTAGATGTAACAGTAAGATGCATCAATGGTAATGAGTAAAGCCATGAGTAGGTGATTAGCTACACAGGATGCATGGCACAAAAGAGACAGGTTGACACTGTCTGTATGCATAATTACATTAACACTTTATTATCCACAGAAGTAGCTACAGGCACTAAGAATATTTTGATATTTATTAACAGCAAGCATGGGATGTGTAGATGGATATGAACAGAAACAAAAGTAGGTGGCTACCTATGAAAGTTCATCCATCCATCCATCCATTATCTAATCTTGCGTCACCCCATGAGGAGTGTAGGAGTCCAGGGTTAGGCAGGTTGGTCCAGGCATTTAAGATGAGAGTGACCAACCTCACTCATCCCTGAGTGGCATTACATGAGCAATAAACCCCAACCACCCCTTGACTATAAACCTGCACTGGCTCAATCAGATTGGAGCGCCTTCATTACCCACTAAACCACCAGACGCCACGATTTGATTATATGGTTACCACCCAGCATAATACAGTAAATGGTTTCCTGGTGTACAGGTTCATTCATTCATTCATTGCCAGACGCCATGTATCCCAAACGGGGTGACCAAGGGCTTAGAGTTAATTGTTTTACAGGGAAGGGCACTAATCCTCCACCAACCCCACTTGACACGTAGGGAGAACGTTATGCCAACAGCATCTGGTGTTCCCAGGCGGTCACCCATCCAAGTACTAACCAGACCCAACGTTGCTTAACTTCGCTGATCGGACGGGAAACGGTGTACTCAACGTGGTATGGAAAAGAGACAGTTTGGCACTGCCTGCATGCATATTTTTATAAACATTTTATTATTTTCTACATAAGTAGCTACAGGTATGCACACACATGCCAGCACAAGGGCAAGCAACATACGAGTACAGCCCTGGAAAAGCTATGGTACAGCAACAGGGCCCACAAACTCCATGACAAACTTAATGCACACCAACACCAGGTGGCTTACTCTCTGTGACTGACCCTGAGGTGGAACAGGCAGTGATCTTTATTTTGGCAGGCATCATTGGTGGTGTGTGGGTGGTGGAGGTGTTGTGGAGAGCAGCGGGTGGTTTGAAAAACATGTTGTCAGGTAACCCCACCTGGGCTGCTTCTTTGTAAGGTACTTTACCTCTCTTAACTCATGTCTTATAACCAACGTAAACTGTACCTCAGATAAGGCTTGCAGCATGGCCCATGCAGACTTCACTGTGCCTCATATGAGGTCTGCAGTTCACCAAGAGGGGGGGGGGGGAATACTGCTTTAATTCAGCTGAATTTTTACTTTGTCAGATAATGACATATCACAGATAATGCAGCACTGGGTATGTGGGGATTTCTGTATGTACTGTATATTCATTAAGTATATACACTGAGTGACAAGTCAAAAGGCTTCCTATACACCAGGAAACCATTTACTATGCTGGATGGTAACCATATAACCAAATTATGGCACCCGGTGGTTTAGTCAGTAATTAAGGCACTCCAATTAGACTGAGCCCGTGCAGGTTTATATCCAAGGAGTGGCTGGGGCTTACTGCTCACATAATGCCACTCAGGTATGAGTGAGGCTAGTCACTCTCATCTTAAAGGTCAGGACCAATTTGCCTAGCCTCGGGCTCCTACGCCCCTCACGAGGCAACACTGGATTAGATGATGAATGAATGAATGAAATATAAATTCATATATAATCATAATACATGGTGATTTTGTTTTTATGTGCACATTTCTTATATATCTGAGAATAATACAGAATTACTTTGTTCCTGTATGTGATACAAATCTCATAACATTACTCTTTAGTCTCTGGACTTACTGCACTTAGTATCAGTGTCTGAGGGTGGCTGAAGGAGAATGCATCATAAATAAAATTATTCCAATTCTTTCACATGAAAATATATAAATTTACCTTTCACACTTTCTGCATTTTCAAAAATTTCTTATGTAGCCCAAAAGTTGCACACAGAAAAAATATCCCCCTGCCCCTCTTTTTTTTTTTTTTTCATCAATCTTGTCAGGATCTGTGAATCTTCTCCAACTGGCAGAGATTGGCTGGGACTGAACCAGGAGTTCTTATCGTTAAAAACAGAAGTGTCACAGGGTGGCGTGGGGGGTGGAGGGGAGGTTAAGCATGCAGGCATGACTCAAGAAACTATCCTATGACAGTGAAAGGGTTAATTAAATATTTAACCCAACATGTACAAAACTATATACTCATTCTGAAGTCAGGAATTTACAATCTGGCACAAAACTCAACACATCTAATAAAGCCAGTCACATTTTAATGGTTAACTATGCAATATATATGTATCCTCAATTTTATGAATATTATGAATCTTGACTGCATCACAAATATTTCACATGTTAAAGGACATTATACAACCCAACAGTGTACAGTATTATCCTTACCACTAAAAGTAATGTACAGACAGAGACAGAGTTTATCTACTATTTCACTACATTGAATTCACACTTAACGGGTGTCCATCATTTTCCTCCCTGACATATCAATGAGGATAATCTATAATCTATCAGCAGAGAATTTCAAGCCTCTCTCACCCTAAGAATGGTGGTCAGCATAGGAAAATATGATGTAAACGAAGTGAACTATTAAACAAATTTTAGTCCCCAACTGTACCACTGAAAATAATTCACTTGTACCACAACTGTCTGCAGGCTACAGTACATTAACACAAAGTGGTACAAAACACACTGACATATCAAAGGTACTGCACATTAGGGTTCTTAATTAGATTTAAATCTAAAATGGAGAGAGTTCTAGACGGTATGATTAGAGAAAGAGGGAATATTGATGAGATGCAGTTTGGGTTTATGCCAGGCAAAAGGACCACTGATGCCATATTCAATGTTCAAAAGTTTCAGGAAAAATACATAGGAAAAAAAAAGGGAACTGTACTTTGTTTTTGTTGATTTGGAGGCCTTTGACAGAGTCCTTAGTGAGGTGGTGAAGTGGGCAATGAGAAAGCCTGGGATCAAGGAGTGGCTGGTTAGAGTCTTATGGCCATGTATGTGGGTGCTCACACCCACTTAAGGGTGAATGGAGATTTGAGTGATGAGTTTTCCGGGAATGTTGGTGTGCATCAGGGGTCAGTCCTGAGCCCTTTGCTGTTTATCATGGTACCTGATGCCCTCTCATATGACTTCAGAAATGGACTCCCATGGGAGATGTTATATACTGATGATATGGTGCTAACGGCAGAAAATGAAAGGGAGACGGAGGAAAGAGTTAAGAAGTGGAGAGGTGGAGAGATGGTATGGGGCACAAGGGCTTAACAGTAAATGCAGATAAAACAAAAGTGATGGTACCTAGGGGTGAGAGTGGTACTGTCAAAGAAGAGGGAGAGTGGCTCTGTGCAATTTGTCACAAGAGTGTGGGAACTAATTCCATCTTGTGCAGTGTTTATGATAAGTGAGTGCATAAGAGATGTAGTGGTATTAGAGGTAGACTGCGCGATAATGTTGATTTCATGTGTGCAGTGTGTCAGGGACAGCATGTGGATATCGCCAGGCGTGAAAGGACTGAACTTGCTGGTGGGTCTCTTGAGTGTGTGGAACAGGTTTGTTGTTTGGGAGACATGTTATGTGTTGGAGGAGAAGCAGGAGCTAGAGTGGCTAGAGTAAGGAGTGGCTGGAAGAAGTTCAGGTAGCTGTTGCCTCTCCTGACATTGAGAGGACCCTCCCTCTGTGAGGGATCTTTGTATACGGCATTTGTTAGGAGTGTAATGCTCTTATGGTAGTGAGTCCTGGGCAGTAAAGGAAGAGGATATTCGGAGGCTCAAACGTACAGAAATGGCAATGATTAGGTGGATGTGCAATGTGTCCTTGAGTGCAAGGCCTAGGGGGGCTAGGTTTATGATGGAAGAGTTGAGAGATAGGATGGGACTGGAGTGTATTGGTGTTGTGATGAGGAGAGGTAGAGTGAGATGGTTTGGGCATGTGAAGAGGATGGAGGATGATAATTCGGTGCAGAATGTGAAAAGTGTTAATGTTGGGGATAGGGTAGTGAGAGGTAGACCGAAAAAGACCTGGGACGAGGTGATTTAGTGTGACCTCAGGGTTAAAGGACTTAACAGGGAAGCTGCCAGAAATCGAGCTGCATGGAGAGTCGCCATTAGGTGACCAAGCATGACGTATGCAAGTATGTTGGAGTCTTCAAAAACAAAAACGATGGACAGTGACTGTCAATGAACAAATAAATACAATAGATAGCAAACAGGAAGAATAACAATGATAGAGTAAGTGAGGCTGGCAAAAGCTTAGAACACAGAGGAAAACAAAAACAGTACTCCCTCATTATCGATGGGATTTTTTTTTTTTTTTTGCGGTTCTGGCTATACACAGATTTTGTTTTTCAGCCAGGAGTTATTTATTTCCAAGGCAGGCACTGGCAGAAACTTCTCACCAAACTGCCAGCCACCTGCTTTCAGTTCTACCCATTTCCATCTATGGATCTTACTTTCACTTAATAAACAAAAAAATATTCTTAGTGTCTGTAGCTCCTTCTGTGGAAACAAAATGTTAATGTAAATATGCACCAGGTGGTACCAGCCTGTCTTCTTTGTCACCGCATGTACCTAGCTAGTCGTTTGCTTTTGGTTCTACTCATTTCCACCTAACTTACGCATCTCACTTTTACTTTCAGTAAATAACAAAATATTCTTAGTGTCTGTTGCTCCTTCTGAGGAAAATAATAAAATGTTTACATAAATACGCATGAGGTGGTATCAGCTCTTCTCCTCTCTGCTACTGTTCATGCATAGCTAGCCACCTGCTTTTGGCTACTATTTCCATCTACGCATCCATATCGTCTTTAATAAATACTTTAACAATATTCTTGGTGCCTGTAGCTGAACAAGCATTCAGTGTGAATGAGACAGGCCTATGGTGGAATGGTATGTATAAAGGAAATGCATTTTTATTAATTAAAACTCATATTAGTGTAACATGTGAATGATTGCATAAAAATTACTGTACAATTATGTATATATATATATATATATATATATATATATATATATATATATATATATATATATATATATATATATATATATATATATATATATATATATATATATATATATATATATATATATATATATATATATATATATATATATATATATATATATATATATATATATATATATATATATATATATATATATATATATATATATATATATATATATATATATATATATATATATATATATATATATATATATATATATATATATATATATATATATATATATACTGTATATATATATATATATATATATATATATATATATATATATATACTGTATATATATATATATATATATATATATATATATATATATATATATACAGTAATCCTTGTAATATCCGGATGCCCATTTTCCAGACATCCCCAATAACCGGACATTTTTGTCCTGGGATCCTGTATTCCCCAAATGGGCCAAAAACCGCAAAAAATTAGAAAAAATCTGACTTTTTTCCCACCTGTAATTTGAAATTGCCGTGTGGCGCCGAACAGCTGTTACACCATGGTCCCTTCACCCCTTTCTTCCTCCCCCCTCCCCTGTCAGGGTTGCCATTTGGTATTTTTCATTACCAAATGTGGGCCAATTTGGTAATGAAAAATTTGTTTGGTAATGAATCAGAATACAGTAATACAATACCAAACTGATTTTTCACATGTATGAGGATACACAGGATAGAGATAGTGGATTGTTTGCTCTCTCTGATTAATCTGGTTGCCTATATAGCGTGATAATAATCAACATGCTGTTAATTATAAGAAGAATGATTACATGTATTTCTACTTGTGTATATAATTAGTGAATAGATGCTAGCTTTACGAATTTGGTAATGAAAGTTAAAAATGGTAATGAAAATTGAGGAGTTCGGTAATGTGGCCGTTGCGAGCTGGCAACTCTGTTACACTACCATCATCAACAGTCACAGCCTAACTCCGATCGAGAGCAGATGCTTATAGCAATGCAAACCACAGGTGCTTGTTTTTTGTGAATAAACAGTGAATAAACTACAATACCTTGCCACTAGAACACAGGGGAATTTACAGTGTTGTGCAGTGTTAAGAAATTAGAATTCAGAGTGCAAAGGATTAACTGTGGACTGCAAACTGGCGGTTCAAACCAGCCCAGGAGCCAGGGACTTGTTGTAAGTACCCAGAATGTTTAATATTGTATATATTCACCTTAAAACCTCATTTTATGGTTCTTTTGCATTTATTTCAGTCTTTTATATCCCTTATTGGTGTGATTTGGGTCTTAAACAGGTGCATGTCCAGAGGGAGTTGTATAGGTGTTTTTCTGAGTTAGGGTCCATAAGTACAAGTCCAGGAGGCTGGGACCCAATATCCGGACAGGATCACTATCCGGACATGCCTTTGCCTCTATTACATCAGATATTGGAGGGATTACTGTATATATATAGATATATCTATCTATCTATCTATCTATATAAATATGAAGCCTCTGTGGTACAGTGGTAAAGTGTGCATTTTCATACACTGAAGAACGAGGGTTCGATCCCTGCCAGGGTAATAAACTTTGGGAGCATTCTTCAGGCCACGTACTGCATTGATGGACACAAGGGGTGCTGTTGTTGAACCACTGTTGCATACTATAAAGTATGCTTGCACCCACTCGGCTTAAGCAGGCCGATTACACTTGGTTCACAGACTATACACACATCCAAAGCCACTCCAACACTACAATTACACTTACAAGCACTTCTCACCCTACATACAATCTCTACTAGACAGCCTAAACCACTTGGTAGAGATACATTGGCTGTATCGTCCCGACTTCGGTTGGGATAGGCTGGTCCTGCAGTGGACACAAAACAGCTGATGAAATGATGAAATATATATATATATATACCTGTATATATATATATATATATGTATATATAAAACAGTATTAATGGGATTTGTGTATCAACAGCATCCTAGGAACATAACTCCCATCAATAATGAGGGAGACCGGTAATGATTATATAAAGACGACCATCGGAAAATCGATATTAAAAAAAATTGTGTATTGACGGCATCTTAGGGAAAGTAACTACCGTCAAGAACAAGGGAGACCTGTATGGAAAATGAGTTCTTCTTCAGCAGCTTACAGAATCTACAAGAAATTGTACTGAAAAATGAGAGGAACAGGTATGATGACTGAATAAATTAAAGAAATCTGGGAACTATTACACTCTACACAACACTTGAGTTGCACATGTACTACTACATTATACTGTAAGGCTGGCATCAAATTGATGTAATTCACAGAGCACTGTGACAGTAAATAAGATTTTACTGGTAGCATAACTGCCTGACCAGATGAAAAGTCATCATTGCAAATTAAGTGTTGTTTTGGTCATCAGTCAAAACAGTGTGTGTAACAAATGGATGAGGAATCTGATTAACATACAGACTGTTAATACTGTAATAATGCACAAATATTTGGATGCAAAGCAACTTCTCAATTTAAGTAAGATATGATTCATTTTCATTCAATTCACAAACAGATTCATGAGCACAAAGAAACACATTCAAGAAAAGTCCATTCAACTGGTCACCTGTTTCATGTCATGCAGTTGCAATCTGAAGTGAGGGCATAGAAGGAGCATCCTTTTCTGGCCAAACAACCTTTCTGCCACTAATATTTCATAGTTCAACAATATGCTCAGCAAACTAAGATACTGTAATGCCAGCTTAGAAGACAAATATGAATGAGAAGATGTGAATACTGTATATGAAATTTAAAAAGTTACTGGGTATGTATACATTAAACCCTTAAGTAAAATGACATTTTGTATTCTACTCTTGCTGCATTTTTACAATTAAAGCATATTCTGTTCAGAGGAAACTTTCCATGCCTAAGAGGTTAGAAACAGTCTCCCCTAACCCTTTCAGTACAATGATGCCATCTCTTGTATTCTAGCTACCATCATATGATTATATTCAGCACTGAGGAGACCTCTCATGGTGAAGGGTCTGTCATGGAATTCTTTGCCACATGGATGTAATCAAAGGTGATGGAAGGGTTGGCTAGCAAGCAGTGAACGTTAAGCCTTCACCTCCTCCTTTTCCCCCAGCTTGGCGGCTTCTGAAATGGTGTGGCCAGGTTTAGGTTTCCTGAGTGCAATATCTGATCATAATTAAAGGTGGTATATTACGCCACTTCCATCGCAGCTGCTTCTTATCAATATGCTATCTAGTAAAACTTTTACTCGTCTATTCCTACTTCCAGTCACCTTTTGTGGTGATGTTGACAAATGCATGTACCATTACCAATAACATAAAGATTATGGTTACCAAAGAATCCTTAGCAAACTCCAAGCTTCCCCAGTGAAGCTAACCTAGTTGGGATTCCTTTCATTCAGATGTCAATTGGCTGAAAATAAATTAGTATGTTGGTCTGATTTAACCTGTCAAATGATTTATTGAATTGACGCTAATACTGTACACTAAGAACTTCATTACCATTCTTTTTAAACATTAAGTTCAAACACAAGCATTACATGCAACGCATAACATTTCAGCAGGATGCCATACTTCAAAAAAGATGCGGACATATTCGCAAAGCTTGTAGCCTCTCAGTACTTCATGCCCTAGTGCTCTAATGTGATTCTGAAATTACGGTAAATGTAATTACTGCCACTGGACCACATGGGATTAAGTGCAATCAATTGTGCTGCATGGTGTACAACTCTACCCTCCACTGATGCCAACACTAGGTGAGTACATAGTACACTATGTACTCTATTACAATATTGTATCACTACTGCACTGTCTTTTATGTTTAATTTTCATCTTTTACTCATGGGAAAGATTTTAGGATAGAGGGTTTAGAAAAGCAAGACGAATAAACCCACTGGAAAAAAAAGGCATGCTCTTCATTGGCAGAGACTGTGTGGTACTCGTATGGTTTTCTACCTAACGAACCAACTCTAACTACCAATGAGCTTGCAATATCTTACAGTATCTTGGCAAGTCCATTTTGTTAAGTGTTACTCATAAAAACATGGAAAAATAAACTAAAGAAATACATCTTGAGAATTTACTGAAGAACTGATGATTTGGAAAGTAGTGTTGAACTGTACAATTATCACGACCCACTTGCTCACAGCTATGTAAACAACCACTGCCCACCAATTTATTTCTTACCTGACTGCCATCATTCCACACCTCACTCACCACTCAGCTGTTCTGCAGATAATACAGTGTATACGTACAAATTGCACGGAAAAATAAACTAAAGAAATAAATCTTGAGCATTTATTGGTAAACTGATGATTAGGAATGAAGTGTTGTACAGTCGAATTATCATGAATATCTTGCTCACAGCTGGTCTGCAGATGATACAGAAAATAAATACGAAATGCACACAAAGTAATTTAATCCAACAAAGCAAACCTTCATTTCTATCCGCTAGATTTTATCTTCTCTGCCAGTGCAAATGCATTCTAAGATGATGTATAAATTCATCTCAGAACACATCTGAGGAATAAATTGGTGGGCCGTGGCCATACACAACTGTGAGCAAGGGAGTCGCAATAATTCTACCATACAACACTTTTTCTAATCATCAGTTCACCAATAAATGCTCAAGATTTACTTCTTTTGTTTATTCTTCCATGCAATTCGTATGTATTTACTGTATTATCTGCAAGACAGCTGAGTAGCGAGTGAGGGGTGGTGTGACGGCAGTCAGGTAAGAAATAAATTGGTGGGTCATGGCCGTTTACACAGCTGCAAGCAAAAGAGTCGTGATAATTCTACTGTATATACAACACTTCTTTCCAAATCATAAGCTCATCAATAATTGCTCATGATTTCATTCATTCACTCATTGCCAGACGCCATGTATCCCAGACGGGGTGGCCAATGGCTTAGAGTTAATTGTTTTACAGGGAGGGGCACTAATCCTCCACCAACCCCACTTGACACGTAGGGATGCCAACAGCATCTGGTGTTCCCAGGCGGTCACCCATCCAAGTACTAACCAGACCCAACGTTGCTTACTTTAGTTTATTTTTCCATATTTCATGAATAAAATAACAAATAATGTTTAACAAAATGAACTTACTGTGTGCACTGTGCAATACTGCAAGACACTGCAATCATGTGTGTTACATCTATAGGGTGTGTTTAAGAGGAAGTTATAGTTCAAATGGAATTGTCTGTGTGGCCCTGGATATGAGTGGGATTGTATAAACCACAATGATATAGCCTATGCATAAGAGTACAGTATACAGTATCAGATGTCCAGGAAAAATAAGTACCCGAGAAGGTAACTTCCCCATGCTTCCAGGTTAACTTGGATGGTACTGTACAGTATTACTGTATGGTACTGTGTCAATACTGTATTGTATTTTATGCTTCGCTTTCATCTTTTACTCGTGGGAAAATTTTTAGGATTGAAAGTTGAGACACAGTAACACAATATCCTGCTCAACACTGAATGTTGGGCCAATAGGGAGGTACTAAGCAATATCTGGCATTTCACTTTATTCAGTGTAGGGCTTGGCTGAATTACAATGGATAACTAAGAGTTTACTGTACTGTCATATGAACTTTAAGGAGAAAAGAACAACAAACAATTGAATAAGCTTGAAAACAGCAGCATGAAACTAAATAATGATTAAAAAAACAAAGGGAGAGGGAACGGCAAACAAGGAGAAAAGGAGAGATGAAAGCATCTAAGAATACAAAATAAAACACAGGCAGTCCTCACTGCAAGCCTGGGATACATTCTAAAATATCGTACGCTTTTCCAATTAAAATGGGGGACCTGTGGGAGCTTGCAAATTAGCTTTATATAGACAGATGGAACTTTTTAGAGACAATTTTTCTGCAATTTATCAAATTGATGATGAAAAATTGCAAAGGGTATCTTAAAATGAAGATTTCAGTGTCATCACTTCAGTCTGATGATATATTTATTTAACATTTTATTTTTGCTATCTCCTGGCAATTACTGTATATTAACCTCAGGAAAGGCTTTTTCAAACTGGAAGGGTTAGATGTACTGAAGCACACTTTAACTCACGTAGTAATAGGAGAGAGAATTCCTAAGCTGTGTGAAATCATCTGGAGATAACAAGAATGAATCAACTTAATGCATAAGCACAGTGAAAGACTCTAAACATTTCCAAACACAAGCACATGCACTGCCTGGACTTAACTTTCTAGATGATATTCCCTCTTCTCACCAACTTCCTGTATTTCAAAGTTCTGTAGAGTACTAAAGTGTAATAAACATACTTTATTTATTTATATATATTTTTTCTAATAAAGGATCTTGAGGTGCAGTAAAAGACAGGAGGAGTGGCAGTGTGAGGTTTGACTTTTTGTGGCACTGTTGTTGTTACTTAACCCTAGTTTCTGGCCAACCAGACTCACTGATCACAGAAGGAGCCATCCTACGGATACAGTACAATAAATACAACATGCAGGGAAGTGGTGCCCCTTGTGGTAGACATCGTCTCACAAAGACCGGATCAGGGTCCATCCCCACCACGAGGTGCAGAGATATATAAGAATGTCTGGCTCCTCATTGGATGCCACAACTGCTTTACCAAGGGTGCAGTGCCACCACATGCAGGCTCCTCATCAGCACCTCTGTGGCACTGCAAAGTGTAGCAAGGTGTGGTGTAGTGGTAGTGTACTAATGGCAGTGTACTATGGAGCAGTGTGTGGTGTAGTAGTGAGGTAGTGCAATGTGAAGTGTGAAGCATGGCAGTGTTGTTGTTTTTTGTCAAGCCCAGTCCATCTAATCAAGCAGACCCATCAACCACACATAAACAACTGCCTCTATGGGGCTGTCTCTTAGGTTTTGTGAGAGAGAGAGAGAGAGAGAGAGTGTGTGTGTGTGTGTGTGTGTGTGTGTGTGTGTGTGTGTGTGTGTGTGTGTGTGTGTGTGTGTTTTCCCATTATATCTCATGAATGGCTTGAGCTATCAACATGAAACCTTCAGGGTATCAAGATATGGCCAAAATCTTGGACGAGTTTGAAAATGAGCACTTGGGGTCAAGGTCAAGGTCACTAAAATGGCTGCCAAAGGTCAACTACTTTTTATCACCTGCCTTTAGCATCATTATATGTCATCTTGAACTATCAAAATGAAACCTTCAGAGTATCAAGATATCGCCAAAATCTTGGACGAGTTCAAAAAAGGGCAGTTGGGGTCAAGGTCAAGGTCACTAAAGTGACTACCAAAGGTCAATTAGTTTTTAGCGTCCACCTTTAGCACCATTATATCTCATGAACAACTTAAGCTATCAACATAAAACCTTCAGGGTATAAAGATATGACCTAAACCTTGGTCTTGGCCAACAGCATATTCCAGTGGGTGATTAGCATTCGGCTCCCGAATGCTTTTCTTTCATTTGGTTATATGGTTACCACCCAGCATATACACATAAACATACCCAGATACATATAAGTACACATATAGAAGCATTATATCCAAAATTTTCACAAAAGTTATAGGATAACGTAATAAGTAGGCCTGCTACCATAACCATTCACTCATCACTACCTTGGTAAGAAGATGTGCACATTTACATTTAATAATTCCTTCTTACTTATACTAAACTGCAGTATACGAATCTAAGTTAAGAACAAGCCAATTATGATCTTATAATCACAGTTTTGTGTCCAAGTGGTGTATACACAACAACTGTGGTCCTGCACTTTGAACTCTGGTGCTAGTAGCTAGGTATGAATAAGGAGGAACTGTTGACCTTATCTGTGCTATTCGCAGTGAAAACATTAAGGAACAGACAAAGCTGTCCATATTATATAGGTCTGAGGCCCTGTAGAGGTAAAAGAAATACAGTGAAATCGCCTAAATCACAGACTTAGGGGACTGGGCACATGCTGCAATTTGAGAATTTCGTTATTTAGAAAAAACAAATCTCATGGGAAATATTACTTATGAGAGTCATTTTGGAAAAGTTGTCCCCCTTACCTCCAAATTGACATCAAACTGGTCACCAGCAAACTCTAACAACTTGGAAAAGAAATTAGTAATGCAATTAATGGAAATGAACAACACTGTAAGATTCTTACCCGACTATGACTAATGACACTGCTTGAATGGACGGGAGAGGGGGGAGGGGTTCCTCTTTATTATACCTAACTTCTGGGTGTAAGTTAACATTGGCTTCTTCTTCCCCTTGCTTGAAGAAGTTGTAGGCTTAAGAGGGTTACGATCGACCATGGTAAAACTGCAAAGGCGGAGGAAACACGGAGGGGGGGGGGGATCCTCTCGTACACCACACCGGAACCACGTGCCGTCAACAGAGAGGAGACAAGGCACAAGCATGAGCCAGGCAGTGGGACTCTCACGCACACACCCTTTATGCTTGGTGTGGGAGGGAAGCACTGTACAGTAATTGGCTTACATTAAGTGCTATGCTTGCATATGACTGGTTTAGTAATTAACAGAGACCCTATAAAGAGACTGGACAGCCGATATTTTCAGGTACTTGCTGACTGGTCGGTCGGTGTGGTGGCATTTTGGTGCAAACGCCTCACAGCCCAGGTGCTGGTGAGTCAGCTAACTGCAGATTTATCTAAAAATACATCTCATCACCTGCTGTGATACATGATTGGCTGATAAAATAATGTTCTAGCTAATTTGAGCTACTGGAGATTTCCATTTTCATCCTCATCTCTACCTAAGTAAACACCGAGATAATCACCAAATTATAATACTGACAAACCAAATTGTTGGTAGCTGCAAAATGAGGGGGTGCTGTATTTTTGGCTGATGCTTTTTGCCCTTATTAATGGTTTGAGTGTGCTGCATTTGGATGCAATAACACAGGCAGACCTTCTATGCGACTTTTATGACTCCTTTGTTATCCACCAAGAAGGAAATTATGGGATATTAAATTAAGAAAGCAAGCTGGTCTGCAAGTGTATCATCAGCTTTGCTAGGCAAGTTTTATGTGGCCCACATCCACACTGGGAGGTAAGCCTAGATAATATCCCAATGGAAACTTCTTAACCAAAATATGGATATCAAGAAGAACAACGATCTTTATATTCAACCAAAACTCCAACAATGTTAAAAACCACAGGCAAATTAAGTAAACACTGCTGGTGTTAAGCAATCTGGCATTGTTTGGCAACTCGTCCCAGATCTTTATATGCTTCAAAATTAGCCTACCTTATTGTCACCATCTCCATCCAGACCTCCTTTCCCATCCTTACGCAAAGTGAGGAGTGGCAACATCCAGACAGCCCAAGCTTGCCCACTCTAATGGGCCACACTTCCATTCACTCAACATTCAAGCCCCCGGAATCCTGGCTCTATCTAATATGCCAAAAACTTTCAACACATTCGGTAGCTACACATAAACGTATCCATCAAAGTCAATCCGAACGATGTCACATTAAAAAGGGGTTCCAAATCCCTAACCATGCACTTCTTCTCACAATATTCATCCAACTAGCTTGATCTCTTGTCAGTCCCCTAGCCTCACCAACTTCTATACCTCTCATCCTCGCACACCCATCCACCATATCCTTCCACCTTCCACTTGGCCTACCTCACCTCCTCCCTCTTTGAAATTTACTCAGATATACCTTTTTCACCACTCTATTGTTATCCATTCTCTCCACATGACCATATCATCTCAGTACACTCTCTTCGATTCTGGTGTCCATAGATTTCTTCACTCCACTTCTTTCACGAATCACATTATTTCGTATCCTATCCACTCTCTGTACTCTACATACATTCCTCAGCAGTCCCATCCCCACTGCTCTCACTCTTGACTTTTCATTTTCATGTCATACGGTAGTTTCACATCCATATGTTAAAGCTTGCACTAACACCCCTTCATGTAAGCTTCGTGCAGCTGCAACATTCAAGCCTCTGTTTCTTATCAAGGCCTTCATAGCACCGGCTACTTTTGTTCCTTGTGTCACTCCACTTTCCATTTCATTTGGACATTTTCCTCTCTTTTCTATCACTGTACCAAGGTATTTGAACTCTCTAAACCAATTCCAGTCTCTCTCCATTCACTGTAACATAACACTGGGAGTCACCTTCTCTCTCGCTTACCAACAATTTACTCTTTTTAAGGCACAATGCTCACAGATATCAGCAAAACTCTGCACTAGTCTACCAACCTCTTGTGCAGTCTTTGCAAGCAGCACTGCATCATCAGCATACAACAAATTTGAGATATTCCATCCATCACCATTCATTACCAACGCTATCCCTCTCTCCATTACTCGTGTTTTTCCTTCTCTCATCACCCCATCCATATACAGTATATATATTGAACAACCATAGGGATATCACACAACCTTGTTGCACGCCCACACTGATCGTGAACCATTCACTTAGATGCCCATTTACCCATACACGTGCCTCACTACCATCGTAAAAACTCTTAATGGCACCTAGCATCTCACCATCCACACTGTACGAGCCCAAAACCTTCCACAATCCTTCCCTGTCTACTTTGTTGTATGCTTTTTCCAGATCCATAAATGCCATAAACACCTTATACTCATTTTCACAAGCCTTCTCCACTATCTGTCTCACTGCAAATACTTAAACCACACATCCTCTGCCACTCCTAAAGCCATCCTGTTCATCACTCACTAGGACTTCTGATATCTCTCTTACTTTCTCTATAATAATTCTTCCATATATCTTCCTTACAAGACTCAATAAACTTATGCCACGATAATTCTTGCACTACTTCGTTCACCTTTAATACTGTACAGGGGTACAATCACAGCCTTTTTCCTCTCTGCTGGCACAGTTTCTCATTTATGCTTTCTTACATATCTCCAACAAGCACCTCATTCCACTCTGCTACACTTAATGGAGTACCAGGAGAAAATGATACTGGGAAGCATCTGAAGGATATGTGTCAGGAAAGGAGTCTGTGCATTTGTAACTCGTATTTCAAACACAAAGATGGACATAAATATACAAGCTTCAGAGGGAACGAGGATAATGTTGTAAGGAGTCTCAATGATTACATGCTCGTAAAGCGGCAGTGCAGGGAATGGTTGCTGATACGAGGGTCGTGACAGGACGATGTGGAGGTCTGTCATATCATATGCTTGTGGTATGCAAGATCAAGATGAGGAGTGAGGTGGACCAGGAGAGAGAGGAGCTGTCAGGGAGAAAGACTGAAAGTCGAGAAGCTGAGGATCAAAGAAATGGCAGATGAATACAGGACCAAAGTAGGGGAGGAGCTGGAATCAGTGAATTGGAATGAAATGGATCTGGACAGCCTGTGGAATGCATAAAGGGATTGCTTAGTTAGGAATGCTAAAGCAGTGTGTAGTGTGGCAAGAGTAACAACAAAGAAGAAAGGTACAGCATGGTGGGATGAAGAGGTTAAGAGAGTAGTGGAGGAAAAGAGGAAGTGGCTTGAGTGGTTATTGAACAAGGGTTCAACTGAAATATGAACTGAATATATTGAAAGCAAGAAACATGTAAAGAGACTAGTGAGGAGGAAAAAGGAGGTAAATGATGATCTAGGAAGAAAAATTACTCTGAAAATAGGAAGTTATTCTGGAAAGAGGTGTAGAAATGTAGAAGTGACAGTGGAATGCAATGTGAAAGCATGAAGGATGGAAGTGGTAGATTATTAACCCATGGGGATGAAGTAAGGACCAGATGGAAAGAATATTTTGCAAGCCTGATGAATGGGAATAGAGATTGCAGAGCGGCTGTAAACATGATTGGTTTTGGGAGTGTGCAGAGAAGGAATGCAGTGCCAGAAACTGTGACACTCAAACAGGTGAAGAACGTCGTGAAGCAGCTGAAAAATGGGAAAGCAGCTGAGGTTAATCAGGCATATGCAGAGATCATTAAGCCTACATGATACAAAGAGGAAATCTCATTTTTATACAGCTTCACTTATTAAGTAACCACCATTTGAGTAAACATAGCATAATGGATGTCCAAAATTGCACCAGAAACCCTCCACTTTTGAGGCTGCAATCGCAAATTGCATATAATTTTCACAGATTATAGATACTGAAAACTGTTCCATGGTGTTGCTGCGTAATATGAATTCGCTGTTTAGAAATGTGCAATTTATGAAATTCTGTTGGAACAGTTTTCCAGAACAAGAGAAAGAGTAAATATTGATGAGATGCAGTTTGGGCTTATGCCAGGCAAAGAGACTACTGATGCCATACTCATTATTTGACAGCTTCAGGAAATATAAATTGGAAAGAAAAGGGATCTCTACTTTGTTTTTGTTGATTAGGAGAAGGCCTTTGGCAGAGTCTTGGAAAGTGGTGAAGTGGGCAATAAGACAGCTTGGGATTGAAAAGTGGCTGGTTAGAGTGAATGGTAACTTGTGTAATGAATTTTCTGTGAATGTTGGTGTGCATCAGGGGTCAGTCTTGAGCCCCTTGTTGTTTATCATGGCACTTGAAGCCCTCTCACGTGACTTCAGAGATGGATTCCCATGGGGGATTTTTTTTTTTTTTTTTTTTTTACATGTCCGATTCTGGCCAAAGGCTTCAGGGCCTATTTCTCGGAGGTAGTGACCTATCCCAAGGCCCAGTAGTCCTCCTACACCTCCACATGTCACCACTTCGGCATTAACACCCACCATCCATTTTGAATACATGCTAGGGCTGTCTCATATAGGATTGGTGTATTGGTATTAGCAGGGATATTTTTACCACATGTCGACGGGTCATCTGGTAGACCAGGAAAGTCTTTTTTTTTTTTTAATAAGGAAATTCAAATCCTTAAACTGTTCCCTGCCCCAGCCGGGATTCGATCCTGGGTCTATTAGGACTGCAAGCTGCCTCTCTACCGATTCAGCCACCGCCTCCACCGATGATTTGGTGCTAACTGCAGGGAATGAAAGGGAGGTGGAAGAAAGATTTAGGAAGTGGAGAGATGGTATGGGGCACAAGGGCTTGAGAGTAAGTGCAGATAAAAAGAGAGGTGATGGTATCTCGGGTTGGTGGAAGAACTGTCAAAGAAGAGAGAGGGTGGCCATGTGCAGTTTGCCATGAGGGAATGGGAAGTAATTCCATCTTGTGCAGTGTTTGTGATAAGTGAGTACATAAGAGATGCAGTGGTATTAGAGGCAGACTGTGAGATAATGCTGATTTCATGTGTGCAGTGTGTTGGGAAGAGCATGTGGAAATTGTCAGGCATGAGAGAATTGATCTTGCTGGTGAGTCTTTTAAGTGTATGGAAGAAGTTTACCTAGGAGACATGTTATGTGATGGAGGTGGGGCTGGAGCAAGCTCTGTGACTAGAGTGAGGAGTGGTTGGAAAAAGTTCAGGGAGCTGTTGCCTCTCCCGACACTGAAAGGGCACTCCCTCTGTGCTAAGGGATCTTTGTTTGTGGCAAGTGTTAATAGTGTAATGGTGTATGGTAGTGTGATCTGTGCAGTTAAGGAAAGGGGATATTTGTAGGCTCAAATGTACAGAAAAGACAATGATTAGTTGGTGTGTAGTGCATCCTTCAATGTGAGGCCTGGGGAGGCTAGGTTTACAATGGAAGAGTTGAGAGGAAGAATGGGGCTAAGTGTATTGGTGCTGTGATGAGAAGGGGTAGATTGAGATGGTCTGGGTATGTGGAGAGGATGGAGGATGACAAGTGGATGCAGGAGGTGAGAAGTGTGAACGTTAGGGCTGCAAGAGGATGTTCGAAAAAGACCCGAGACGAGGTCACAGACTGTGACATCATGGATAAGGGACTGAATAAGAAGGCTGCCAGAAATCAAGCAGCATGGAAAGCCGCCATTAGGTGACCAAGGCAAATGCATGCAAGCATGCTGGAGCCTTCATAAACAAATATGGATCTGAATAACACCCTTTTCACTGTTGTAAACTTTTACTACATAACGAAGAAACCACAAAATTCTGAAGTTTTCATTGTTGTAAATCTTCACTAAATAATCGACCAACCACAAATTTCAAAGCTGCATACCTTGAAATACAGCATGTCAATGTAATACAAAATGAATTATTTTACAAGAGAATAAGGTGTCAATGAATGATGTGTCAATGATATTTCTACAGATCTGCTTCACTATAAAAAATAAAGGAAGTTCCCCAATTCTGAAGTGTAAAAAAAAAAAAAAAAAAAAAAAAAAAAAAAAAAAAAATAGTATCTACCAAACAGTCAGTTACTCTGACACAAATCAAACACATCTGTATCTACTGATGGCCACCACATCACTAGGGGTGACTCCTCATTGGAGGTATTTCTGTGCCTTCTCAGTATATGACACCTCCAACCACAACATTCCACCATCCTTCCTTTACTCCACTACCCTCTTCTTCCATGTGATTCATGACCAGCCTCCTCACCTACCAGCCACTCAACTTTCATTCACCGTCCAAATCAACTTCTCGCTCTCAAATCACTTTATGTGACCCAATTAGCTCAAAGTACGTCTGTCAGATTCCTATCACAACCACTTCCATTACAAGTTACCATTCCAAAGCTCTGTCAAATCAATAAAGACTTAACATCAGCTACATTTCTCTGAGATCTTAAATGCTGTCAGGTAGAAGTGTTCTTTCTGCCAAGTGGTCAGTAACCCTAGTATGCCTGAATATCAAATGCTCAAAAGAACAAGTAATCATAATGTTACCCACACTTTCTCTCTTTAACTATCTTCCCCATAATCTACCCATCTAGCTAATCATCTTTATGGTATCAACATGGAGACCATGACCTCAATATCCATTACCAAATACTTAATTCCTGTGTTTGTCCTTGGAGACTGCAATAAAATTTATCCAAATTTTTCTAGCATTCACTCCTCAAAAAACTTGTTGTCATTCCAAGCTGCCCTCCTGCATATAAGACTCACTCCAGGTTTCCATTTTAATCTCATTCTTCTTCTCAGTCTCTTATCAGGTTTTGCTTTCATTTACTGTTTACTTTACACTTGGTGCTGGAGAGTGACTAATATAACCAAAGAGTTCTGCTCCTCAGATATACAAATGTCCCTCAGTTCCCTGTCCATCCCTTGAAAGAAGAATGGTGGACTGCCAGAGAAAGGACAACTTCAGCATGCAGTCGATAAGATTCAAGTTTCAGATGATCCTACTACTACTACAACAACAACAACAACTATTAGTACTACTACTACCACTACTACTATACTGTACTGCTACTACTATTACTACTGCTACTACTATTACTACTGCTACTATGTACTATACTGTACTACCACTACTTCTACTATCATTTATTTTCTAACATAACTGAATGTTCACAACATATCCGAATGATCACACCTCTTTACCCTTTAGAGGGCAGGGTCTTACCTGTGTACTTTATTCTGACATCCACCAAACATGCTGATTCAACTGATGTAATCCTTATGGATGGGAAGCTGGTGATAGAGAGACATAGTGATCCTGTTTCCCTAGCCGTCAGGTCTATCCTGACCATACTCTTTGCCGATATGTCCAGTCTGTCACTGATATGGAGAGTAGGCCAGCATGCACTTTCTCTAATTGTCTTATGCACTACATTACATGCATTTTACATACCACACATTGTTCTCTGTCACATTACAGGGGTTGGCACCAGGAGAAGTATGCAGCCAGAAAGCTTGGCCCCTGCTACCTAGTGGCAGACTTAGAGGAGGCATGGCATGGGCTCTGTCTGTGTGGTTTTGGGGTCAAGATGGGATGGGACACAGATCAGTGCCAGAGGGTACAATGCACTGCAGTTTCCAGGCTGCCACTTCTGCTCAATAGACAGGGGACCAAACCAGGGAGTAACGTTCCAGGAGGTTGCCCTATCACTGATCACATAATGGTGGGGTAGTTTACAGGATGAGAGACTGACTAAGAGGGTGTATGTAGGTGAGGTGGAGGGAGGGAGAGGGAGGGGTAGACCGAGGATGAGGTGGAGGGATGGAGTTGAGAGGTATATGAGGGAGGGGGGGGTGAGTTGGGGGGAGGGGAGTCAAATGGTGGGTGACAGAGTGACTTGGAGGCGTTTTGTCTGCGGCCACCCTTTGCGGGATTAGGGCGTCGGGCTATAGATAGATAGATAGATAGATAGATAGTTTACAGTGCCAAGGTGTGCTTGGAGGGTGGCCCTGTAGCAATCCTGGTAGGATGCCCAAAGTCCACAGCCACAGCCACTGGCTATGGCTGGTGAGCTATGGTTCCCTGATCCCTCTGCCTGGACTTGGGGCTGTGTGGGCAGGTCGGGGCCTGTGGTCCATCTCCTTTACTATCTACTATGATAAATCAAATCCAAGCATAAAATGCAAGCCTTAAGACACCATACCACATCTCACCCCAGGGGTTTAGAGTGGCATCTTGGAATGTGGGTAACTTGATGGGTAAGGGTGGGGGATGGGATGTAAAGACCTTGTGTAGGTGGCAGGTATATATATATCTCTGCTGTATGCAGGAAGTTAGGTTTAGAGGAAAGTCAGCAAGGATAATTGCTGGGATGGATTGTAGGTAAAAGTTACTTAAAAAGAGAAGTGTGAACGGATATTGTGGTGTGGGAATGCTTGTCAAAGAAAAGTGGGTAGAATGTGTAATGGATGTAATGAGAGTAAATTAAAGGATTGTAGCACTGAAAATATTGTCTGGAATATTCCTGGTTACAGTAATATCAGTACATGCTCCACAAGTTGGTTTGGATAATAATGAGAAGGGCAGATTCTGAGAAGATTTGATATATGTGGTTGGTGGTATGGGGCATGATGAGACTGGATTTTTTGGTGGAGATTTAAATGGTAGTGGGTGGGTGCAGCATCTCAATGATATGAAGGGGTGCACAAAGGATGCATGTACGGTAAGAGGAATGTGGAAGGGAAAAAGATACTCAGGTTCGGGGAGGCAATGAACATAACTGTGCAATACATTTTTTAGGAAGAGAGTGTAGGCTGATTACATATGAGTCTGCGAGCAATAGTAGTCAGACTGGCTATTTTCTGGTCAAGATGGCTGATATGAGGTTAGAGAAGGCTGCTAAAGTTATGGTGACCCAAGAGCGTGTGCAACAACAAAGATTACTGATGTCACTTAAAGACAACACCCGACTGCATGCAAGGCCTCCTGATATCCACCCTTCTGAATCCTATCTCCCTCGTGAGGACAGGGTCCCCCTGGTCAGGCTGAGATGTGAGCATCATCCAGCCCTCTTAAGTTATCAGAAGAGGCAGGATGACTCCATCACTGACACCTGTCCAGGATGCAACACAGCACCATTAAGCACATTATGGAAGACTGCATTGCACGCAATCACCTACGCTAGCAACACAACATACACTCCTTGAGAGCTCTGTGGGAATGCCCAGTCTCGGCTGTGGCCTTCCTTTGGGACTCGGGGCTGTTCAGCCAGACTGCCTAGGAAACAACAACTACTACTACTACTGATGTGTTATGATACTAAAGGTGCAGATAATGAAGAAGAGGACCTATGCATCCAGGGGGAAAACATGGAAATTGAAAAACTATGCAATACGGGATGACTTCTATGGTGAGATGAGTAGAGTGGTGGACAAACAGAGAGCTGCAGATATTGCAGACAGGAGTGTTAATGAGCACTACCGAGCTAACAAGAACAATCTCTTGAGAGTTACTAACCCGTGTGTGGATGAACAAGGGTCCCACCGAGACATAAGAACACAGTGGTGGGATGAGGATGTAGAAGCTGCAGTTAAGGAGAAAGACAGCTTATCCAGAAATGGAAATGGGATAATAAAAGAGGAAAACTTGGTTGCCACGCACTCAGCCAGAAAGGAGGTGTACAAGGCAATATCTGAGTCTGAGACTTTTACTGGATAGCCTTAACAGTGCCAAAAGGAAGAACGTGGTATTTAAGGTGGCAAAACAGATGAAAAGAGAAAACAAGGATATCACAGGTGAGCAGTGTGTGAAGAATGATGAAGGAAGAGTAGTGGTGGACAGTGAGGATATTAAAGATGCTTGGGCAGAGCATTATAACGTCTTGCTGAATAAGGAGTTTGACTGCAACAGGGAAGATCTGGAGTCAGCAGACCCAGTGTTTTGTCCTTGGCCTTTGACTGATGCTGCTACTGTGAACAAGGCAATCGGCAGAATGCAGCCAGGCAGGGCGGCGGGTGTGTCTGGGTTGACTGTTGATATGCTGAAGGGCTAAATAGATATACTGAGGGCCTCCTTCACTGTCATCCTATCAGCCTACCTAACCAGAAAATGGTCAGTCTGGCTACTATTGTTCCCAGACTCCTATGTGTGACTGTAAATAGTTTATAAGGGGAAGGGATATGCCCTACAAAGAGGAAACTATAGAGGCTTAAAACTTTTCAACCAGATAATGAAGGTCATGGAGAGTGCTGTGGAACGTATGATACGGGAAGGAGTGAATAATGATGTGGTGCAGTTTGGGTTTATGCCAAAGGGACCTCTAATGCAATATTTACTGTCCAGCAGCTTCAGGAAAAATATATGGGGAAGGAAGGGGGAGCTGTACTTTGTTTTTCTAGGTTTGGGGAAGACTTTTCATAAGAGTTCCTAGGGAGGTGGTGAAGTGGGCAATGAGAAAGCTTAAGACTGACGAGTGGTTAGTTGGAGTGGTTGTGGGAATGTACGAGGGTGTCTGCACCCAGGTGAGAGTGAACAGAGATTTGAGTGATGAGTTTTCCATGAATGATGGCAAACATCAGGGTGTCAATCTTGAGCTCCTTATTGTTTATCAAGGTGCCTGAAGCTCTCTCATGTGACTTTAGAAATGGGCTCTCATGGGAGATGTTGTGGGCTAATGACTTGGAGTTGATTGTGGAGAATGAGAGGGAGGCAGAGAAGAGATTTAGGAAGTGGGGAGATGAATATGGTACAAGAATTTGAGAGTATATGTACATAAAACACAGGGCTGGTGGCAGTACTGTTAAAGCAGAGGGAGTGTGGCTATATGCAGTATGCTACAAGGGTGTGTGAAATACTTCCATCACGTGCAGTACGGTATTTGTGGTTAGTGCGTACATAAGAGATGTGGTAGTATTAGAGGTAAGCCATGAAATGTTTATTTCATGTGTGCATGTGCTGAAGACAGCATGCTGAGAATGCAATGAATGAAATGATTGGTTTTGCTGGAGAATTTCTTGTGTGTGTGAAGGAGTTGTCCTATTTGGAGAACATGTTATATGCTACAGGTGTGGCTGGAACTAGCTCTTTTACTAGGGTATGGGGTGGCTGGAGGAAGTTCTGGGAGTCACTGCCTTTCCTGACATCGAGAGGGCTCTCCCTTCATGCTATGGGATCCTTGTATGCAGCATGTGTTAGGAGCGTAAAGCTGTATGGCAGTGAGACCTGAACAGTACTGGAAGATGATATCTGAAGCCTCAAACATACAGAAATTTTAATTATTGGATGGATGTGTAGAATGCCCTTGAGTAAGAGGCCTGGGGGGGGGGGGTTAGAACTGAATTAAAGGGTTGAGAGGAAAGATGGGACATGAGTGTATTAGCATTGTGATGAGGAGAGGCAAACTGAGATGGTTCAGGTATGTTGAGAGGATGGAGGATGACAACTGTATGCTGAAAGTGAGGGATGTGAATGTCGAGGGTAAGACTGCGAGAGGCAGACCAAAGAAGGCTTGGGACAAGATCACAGAGTATGACCTTTAGGATAAGAGATTGAACAGGGAGGCTGCTAGGGATCAAGGAGTGTGGAAAGCCGCTATCAGGTGACCAAGGCTGACGCATGCAGGCACGTTGGAGCCTTTATAAAAGTAACAAAACAAAATGAAATCGCCTCTGGGGACAGCAGAGAGAATATTACCCAAAAAAGTCCTTTCTTGGCATACAAGGCAACTAAGTGGGACTGGAAACCAGTCCTCCTTGTACTGGCATAGGGATGTGGTGACTCCAACAAACAGGACTTGTGCTGCAGCAATGACTCTTAAGTGCATAAGACTGGGCCATATTCAAGGTGGCATAAGAGATTTATAACACCTCTTCCTCCGAAACATATTTTTGCATAATATACATTTTTATCCTCTTGTACAGCACTGAGGCAAAATATGTCAGTACTAAAAATATATACATAACATGACAGCATACAAAGGTGCACTGGACATAATAACATACTAAGAAAATGATGCTACACAGCATAAAATGCCATTTAGAATACAGTCCTGTACCTGGGTAAGTTTTCTTTCTTTCACATCTGATATCAAAGAACTGTGTTCTGGATTTACCCACCCTATGAAATATAGTACCCTGGGTTCAAGATGATGATTATGCATGGAGGTTAGATGATTAATCTATTTCAAATTAAGCAGTTACCTCTCTCTAGATAAGTTACCTCTCTCTAGATATTTGTAAAAATTTATACAGGTAATTCTCATTTTTATCTTTGCCTCTAAGCACATAACACATCATTACACACTCATTATAAACATGAAAAGAAACTAGATCAAATCTCTTTTGTCACAGAGCATGATATGTCAGGCAACAAGACTATGGGACTGGAATCAAAGGAAGCAATATTAACCCACAAAACTGCTCTGATGTGGATGTGATAGGAAGCGTTATGAGGAACACACTGAGGTGGTTTGGCCATGTGGAGAGGATGGAGGGTGAAAGACTGACGAAGAGAGTGTATGTGAGTGAGGTGGAGGGGGGAAGAGGGAGGGGGAGGCCGAGGATGAGATGGAGGGTGGAGAGGTATATGAGAGGGGTGTGTGAGTTGGGAGCAGGGCAGTGAAATGGCGGGGGACAGGGCGACTTGGAGGCGATTTGTTTGTGGCCACCCCAAACGGGATTGAGGCATCTGGCAATAGATAGGTAGATAGATAGAAAACTGCTCTTACATGACAACTACACCAAAGATCACATATTAATATTGTATAAGTACTTCATACAATATCAAAATCATGTATGGATATGGCCTATGCATGAAATTACACTGGTAATAAGTGCTTTCCATATTAAACTGAAGAGTAAATAACAGCACACAAATCAGTCACAACTAACTCCTGAGCATTATGTGATTATAGTGGTAAATAGGCACCTACTACTGAACAGTCCAACTGCCTTCCTCAGATTACCTTTATCACATGGTGCCAGTGACTAGGATACTTGCAACTGAAGAGGTAAACAGGTTTTATCTACGTGAAAAACAAATTTCACAATAATGTCATTTGGTTTCATAATTATTCCACGGGATTTTCCATATACCCAGGCTCTAAGACTAGTGACAACCAGCCTACAACGATGTACAGCATTTTGCTTGGAAATGTAACTCACGTTGTATTTAACAAGTAGGACACAAGGCCTTTGTTTTTACTTTCACCAGACCTTAAAATATCATTTATTTCACCATGTAGTTCCACACTCTGGTGGAATGCTTTAATTGTGTGCAAAAAATTACACCTTAATTTACAATGCACACACATTAGACTGCCCAAATCCCATTACCACTGATCTCAAACTGTCCCTTGCACATTTAAAGTGGATGCAAATGTGAGGTGCAATGCCCAACACACTTCACTCTAAACACACTTTTGCATTAAAAATTTCCACTATCCTTACTGCTGTCAGACTTTTTTACCTCCAGATGCTGTGGGTAGGAGAGTGTGGCGGTGGGCAGCAGTGTTCTGCATCTCTCGGTGTTTGGTGTGTGTGTAGGCCATGGAACCTCCAAGAACAATCCAATTGCTCAGCCACCAGAGAACGGATTTTGATTCACTGTACCACCATGTTGCCAGGACAGTTTGGGCGCATGCCTTAGCTGTTCCACTGATTGTGTGGGTTAATGGGGAGGTCACCTGAGGAGTAAGAGTCACAGGTAAGCATACCATTATTACCATCATTATCATGGGTGATGTGGATCCTACTATGATGATAAGGCTAACTGACAGGAGTGACCTAAATGCAGCATCCATCCACAAACCAAACCTCCACAATCTCCCCAACACTTTGGTGTGGTGAGGCTATATATATACCACGAGGTAACATCAGTTCACTGCACAGGACTGCCTTGCTGCGACAATTGCTTGTCTACAGTTGACAGGCCTCCTCGCCTGACAGACTGGGGTTACTCAACAATAACAACAATCATCATCATAATTATCCTAACCCATCTCCTCAATATCATGACCTTTCTTTCCTTGCTATGGATGGGGTGAGACAGGATCCATAAACTGGGAAAGAAAAACTACAAAAAATTGGAGAAATCTCAACAGTACAAGTGAAAATGCCATCATCACTACCATTTATCCTAATTTTTTCCCCACCTTTAGTTGAAACGAATGTTTGTTGGTTGCTGGAATGATGAACAAGACATATCTAAATGATTACTGTGGAAGAGAGGAAAAGATACAAGTTTCCTGGTGTGAGGATGACATAAGCAACAGTGGTGAGGGAGTGTTACTGTCTGAAAAATGAGTGGATGGAGTGCTTAAGGTAAAGAAATACAACCCAAGAATGCTGCTTTTGAAAGTGGCAGTTGACAAAAGCACTGTGGAAGTTGTCTCAGCTTATGCTCCACAATTTGGTTAGGTGAGGAGAGAAAGGATGAGTTCTGGGATGAGTTTGTGGACGTTATTTCATTCCATTTTATTTTTGTAAATGAAACAATGAAACAACATGCTTCTGAGAGTGGAAGTTGACAAACATTGTAGCTAGTACTTCAACTTGTGTTCCAAAATGTGGTCTGAGGAGATACAGGACAAGCTGTGGGATGAACTTCTGGATGCCGTAGCTGGATTCACTGATGTGTACTGGTATATCAGCCTGATTAATGATTATCAGTATATCACTGTGATGCACTTAATGGCAACATGAGCAGACAAGTTGGAAAAAAAGGTTGGAGATTTCATGGAATCCAAGGTGGTTGTGGCTATGGCACAAGAAACAATGAAAGAGAATGAATTCTTGAATCTGGGGCTTCCACAGACATGGTAGTGTGAACTAATATGTTTAACCAGAGATGTTGTATGCTGATGATTTGGTGCTGGTTGCAGAGGATGAAAGGGAGGTGGAGGAAAGATTTAGGAAGAGGAGAGACGGTATGGGGCACAAGGGCATAAGAGTAAAAACAGATAAAACAAAAGTGATGGTATCTAGGGCAGAATGGCCATGTGCAATTTGTTACCACGGCGGGGGAAGTAATTCCATCTTGTGCTGTGTTTGTGATAGCTGGGTGCATAAGAGATATAGTGGTATAAAAGGTAGACTATGAGATCATTCTGATTTTATGTGCATGGTGCATCGGGGACAGCATGTGGATATTGCCAGGCGTGAATGGACTGAACTTGCTGGTGAGTCTCTTTAGTGTGTGGAAGAGTTTTGTTGTTTGGAAGACATGTTATATGCTGGAGGTGGGGCAGGAGCTAGCTCTGTGGCTAGAGTGAGGAGTGGTTGGAAGAAGATCAGGGAGCTGTTGCCTCTCCTGACACTGAGAGAGCTCTCCCTCCATGCTAAGGGATCTTTGTATGCAGCATGTGTTAGGAGTGTAGTGCTGTATGGTAGTGAGACCTGGGGCGTAAAGGAAGAGGATATTCGCAGGCTCAAACGTATAGAAGTGGCAGTGATTAGGTGGATGTGCAATGCATCCCTGAGTGCAAGGCCTGGTGGGGATTGGTTTATGATGGAAGAGTTGACAACTAGGATGGGACTGGAGTGTATTAGTGTTGTGATGAGGAGATGTAGATTGAGATGGTTTGGGCATGCGGAGAGGATGGCGGTTGATAACTACATGCAGAAAGTGAGATGTATTAATGTTGGGGGTAGGCTAGTGAGTGGTAGATCGAAAAAAGCCTGGGATGAGGTCACTGAGTGTTACCTCTGGGTTATGGGACTAAACAGGGAAGCTCCCAGAGATCAAGCAGCATGGATAGCCACCATTAGGTGACCAAGGCTGACTCATGCAGGCGTGTTGGAGCCTTCAAAAACAAAAATGAAAAACAAATTGAAGGGACAATAGACTGATAACATCAGACTCAGGAAGGAACAAAACCCAGGTAGACTACATTCTTGTTGCAAAAGGGGACAGAAAGCAAGTTCGGGATGTGTTATACCTGGAGAAGAATGTGGGTAATTACTCAAACTGTATTCTATGAGCTGAGGGAAAAAAATGGAGAGAGAGAGAGAGAGATGGAATGAAACTTTCTAAGCTCAGTTGCAGAAAATGCCTACTGGTAATGAAAGAAATATACAGTATATGGTTATTTTAAAGCTAGAGTCACCTGAGGCAAAGTCTGCTAAAGGTCACAAATTTAACCTGTGACTGGACTAGGGATGCCCCCAGAAAGAATGTGACCTGGTGGTGGAATGACAAAATGGAAACAACAATTAGCAAAATGACGTAACGGTTTAATAAATGGAAGAAGGTGGAGACAGGGAGTCATACCCGGTGACCAAGCTAGGGGCTAGAATTGAGATAAATAGGGCAATAATTAGGGTACAAATAAATAAACATCAAGTTAAATGGGCTCAATGGGAGAGTTGGGATATTAAGATGGTACAGGAAAATCAGGAAATGGTCAGCAAGCATGCAGTCAAGGATGATGCTCTAATGTTGGCTGTTTCAAAAGATGATTTAAAAAGAGCATGGTATGAACACTAATGCCATTTGCTGACTGAGGAATTTGACTGGGACAGGGATGACCTTGGCAGTGATGAAACACTGCAAGACCCACCTCCTGAGACTAAAGAGGATGCAGTACAGATGAGATTACATGTGCTTCGCTTCCACCTAGTTTCTATGCTGTTTGGCACTGTGCCATGTCTACATCATGCATTTTATAAAAGGAATTTTTATACTTTAGTTTATGAACAAAAAAGAAGCAGGTTACAGTAAGACATGAACTGCATTAAACTAAAATATAAGATAACATACATTCTATTAATTATTGCATGGTTGTAGGGGCACCCTCCATCTACTCACTTCATGTGTGGTGTAGAGTTCTTGCAGCCCAGAAAATTACTTATCGGTACTACACTGGGTGGTAAACACAAAACCAAAATGAAACCAGTGGTCTCACGGGATAAAGCACTCCGGTTTGGTGTGGTTCACAAGGGGTATATCTGAGGGATGACTGGGGTTCAATGCTCACACACAGTATGTAATACCACTCAGAGATTAATACTGGTTACTCTTGCCTTAAATGTCAGGACTAAGTAGCCTAGCTCCAGGCCCCTACACTCCAGATAGGATTAAAGGACTGGATGGATGACAAACAGAATGATAGACATATTGTATAGACTGAAAGCATAATTTAAATTCTCACTCCATCTAAACTGGGTGCATACCAGTAATGGAACTATAAAACTTTCTAACTGTGATGCATAAAGGACCTATTGTATCATTCTAGCCAAATATAGTATATACTGGAACTATCACCTGTTGATGGCTCCACCCTTCAATTTTCCACTCACTTCTTACAGTGCAGCATCCATTAAAAGTCACTGCAACAATCACAGGTTGAGACTCTGACACACCTGATTTGTGATTCATCTTTTAATTTCTGACTGGGGCAAAAGATACCTTGCTGCATTTAGTGCCAGAGACTCTCAATGAATATTTAACATGAACATGCTCTTTAACCACCCTGTCCCGACCGATTTTCTACCACTGACTCCCCCCAATCCCGACCAATTTCGGAAAAATGTTTTTTTGGCTCAAACCTCCACTTTTGGTGAGAAACATCGAAAATTCATAGAGAAAACGCTCACCTGAGGTTTAAAGTACTGGATACAGGTAGCTGTACCCCTTATCTTACAGGGTTTTCTATCAGGCTGGCTCTAAAGAAAACTAGTTCTATGGGAGGGTAACTATTCCACACCAATCATAAACAGTATTTATTAATTTATTTGGTACGAATTTATAGGTAGTACAAGAGCATATTGGTTTTCACACACTAATATAGGTAATATAAGCATTGTTTCACTCACCAAACACATCAACATACCTGACCTTTTTTGGCGACATAACCTGATCATCATTTCTGACTGTTTCTTCCTCTAATGCTATGTAAACTTTGTCCTCCACATTGTCATCGATTGGGGAATCACTCTGGCCTTGAATTTTGTACGGTGGCACGACATGTCTTTACTGGCCAGGTCACTGGTAACAGGTGAATTGCCGAGACAATGGCGTGCAAGGGGGGGGGGTGTTGTTCTTGTCCCGTCAGTCCGCACAGTACAGACCGTCACCATGGAGTATGAGAGTTTCCTGCCTTTTTGTGCAACTTCCCCCTGCCTCCTACCTGCCATGGTCCCTCCCGACCCCCCAATGAAGCGCTCTAAGCAGTATGGCGTCAAGAAGCTACCGCAATTGTTGTACAGTCAATGTTTGGAGCTCATTCGTCATGTTGAGAGGGGAGAGAAGTTTTCAAAGCTGACGAGAGAGTTTGGGAAGAACAAGTCCTGAGAGGTTCTACGTTCTTCCCAACACCACCCCACTCCATCCACTTGAGCAATTTCCTCATAGGATTTAGGTGAGATCCTTTAACATGGTTTATTTCTATTTAATACATGCACTGAATATTCCTAAATTTGTATGTTTGTGTTTGATGGTGCCTAGATAGGTGTAGGTAGGGTGCTGTGGGGGGTGGTTGGCCAAAGTCCAGACCAAAATTAATTTTTCACATAAGTTATTATTCGTATATCACGGAATTCATAAATCACGGCAGTGGTCCAGACCCAAATTGCCACGATTTACGAGGATTGAGTGTTTATAAATATACACACACACACGAGGTGCTAACCAAAAGTTCCAGTAATTTGAATACTGAAGTTAAATAAGTTACCTTACTTCCTAGTTCTCACTGTTGCCTTCGAAATAGTCCCCTTGGGCATATATACAGTGGTCCCAGCGTTTTTTCCATGGGTCCATGCATCTCTGGAATGCTTGTGGCATGACTGTCTTGAGCACCTCCTGTGATTCTGTCTGGATCTCCTCAATCAAGTCAAATCGACACCCTTTCAGTCATAGTCTCAGCTTGAGAAACAGGAAAACGTCACAGGGGGCAAGGTCATGTGAATAGCGTGGATGGGAAATGGCTTCCTTGTTAGTGGACGTCAGGAACTGCCGGATAACAACTGATGTGTGGGACGGTGGGTTGTCATGATGCAGGATTCAGTCCTTGTTCTTCCACTGCTCTGGACATTTGAAATGGATGTTCTCCCTCAGACGCTGCAAAACTTCACAGTAAAACTTTCCGCTGACACACTAACCGGGTGGGACGAATTCCTTGTGAACAATCCCTTGGATATGGAAGAACACAATCAACATCAACTTGACACTGCTGCGCCATTGGTCCGCCATTGCAAAACCGCCAAACCACCTACACGCCACATTACAATAGTAAGCGTAGCTCAACAACATGTCCGCTCACAGACACGGCTGGGGCCACACTGACGCAGAAGGAGTGCTGCTGACTCATCCTAGTGGCAAAAGGCAAAATTGCAATGGTTGGCTCCCTCTTTTCAAATTACTGAAACTTTTGGGTAGCACCTTGTGTGTGTGTGTGTGTGTGTGTGTGAGTGTGTATATATATATATATATATATATATATATATATATATATATATATATATATATATATATATCAACGGCCATACCACGTTGAGTACACCGCTTCCTGTCCGATCAGCGAAGTTAAGCAACGTTGGGTCTGGTTAGTACTTGGATGGGCGACCGCCTGGAAACACCAGATGCTGTTGGCATCCCTACGTGTCAAGTGGGGTTGGTGGAGGATTAGTGCCCCTCCCTGTAAAACAATTAACTCTAAGCCGTTGGTCACCCCGTTTGGGATACATGGCGTCTGGCAATGGATGGATGGATGGATGGATATATATATATATATATATATATATATATACAGAAATCCCTGTAATATCCGGACACCCATTTTCCGGACATCCCCAATAACCGGACATTTTCGTCCCGGGATCCAATATTCCCAAAATGGGCCAAAAACCACAAAAAATTTTTTTTTTAAATCCGACTTTTTCCCACCCGTAATTTAAAGTTCACGCGCGCGAGCTGCGTTCTGGTGCGTTGTTCCGCCGACGTTTGCTAGAGCGTCCCTGCATCCTCCCCACTTACCGCCCGTCTTGTGTGTAACGCTCATCGTCATGGCTGCCCACGTGCTCGCTTTTGTGATGGTGCCTTACCTGCTGCAGGCTCTCCTGCTGCTCTCGTGCCTCTCCTTCGAGTGTGTGATGATAGCCCCACTGCCTGAGAAGAGGAAGAAAGTGGTTTTGATTCCAGAGAAGAAGAGAGAGATATTGGACAAGGTGGATGCAGGATGGTCTACCTCATGCATCCTCCGTGAATTCAACCTGGCCCGATCTACTTTGTTTGATATCAAGAGATCCCGCGACAAACTCATGCAGTACACGGCTGACGTCTCGTCGAAAAGCAAACACAACGTGGAGAGGAAGGTGAATATATATATATATTTTTTTAATAACAGAACGGAAGAAGGAAAAACAAATGGGGGAAAAAAAAAATAATCCATACACCAGACTACTGCTGTCCTCCATTCATAAAATATTTGTAACAGTTAGACTTGAACAGTTGTGGGTTGAAATTTGGAGGAAAACAACTGCAGAAGTCGACCGCTCAACGTTGATTTGGTATCGGCAGCAACGTGCTGCTGGTGTGATGGTGCGTGGCACGGAGCTGAAGGCTGCTGCTGAGAAGTTTGCAAGGCTTCGTGACGCCCCAGACTTCAAGGCATCCGAAGATTGGCTCTTCGCGTTCAAGTTACGACATGGCCTTACCAACTGTAAGTCTCATGGCGAAGCTTTGGACGCCAACGAGGATGGAATAGAGAAGTTTCAGCACAAGGTGAAGGGCTTGATTGACACGGAGGGCCTCACTCTCGGTCAAGTCTACAACGCTGACAAAACTGGCTTATTCTATCACTCTTTGCCTACGAACACTCTAGCCGAGGAGACGGAGAAGCGTGTACCTGGCCGCAAGCTCTGCAAGCAACAGATATCTGCTTTGTGTTGTGCCAATGCTAACGGCATGCACCGGCTAAAGCCCGTTATTGTTGGCCGTGCAAAGCAGCCTCGGTGTCTTCGTGGGGTGATGGATGTCCTTCCTGTCGTCTGGTACCATTCTTGAAGGCATGGTTCACAGCCCAGATCTTCAAAGACTGGTTCCACAGCCATTTCGTCAAGGACGTCATCCATTACCAGACGGAGAAACTGGGAATCCCACGTGATCAGGTAAAGGTCCTCCTTCTCCTCGACAATGCACCTGCCCATCCGTGCGACAAGGACTTGGTGGCTGAGAATGGCCGCATTAGGTGCATGTTTCTGCCACCTAATACTACTGCTCTCATCCAACCAATGGACCAAGGAGTGATCGTGGCAACGAAGAGGCTGTACAGACGGAAGTTCCTGGACGAGGTGATGGTTGTTCTTGAGGACGAGGACGAGAGCAGGGAGGGACAGGACACACGAGGTCAGTGGACTTTGGAAAACATTTGCCGCTACAACACCAAGTCTGCCATCTACAACTGGGCCAGTGCATGGAAGGAAATCCCTGTCAAGACTCTAGAAAATGGTTGGTCTCGTTTGCTTCTCGGAACGGATGTGGAGCACGATTTCCTAGGTTTTGACGTAGATGACTTCCATGCACGTCTACGTGCGCATGGCAACGATGTTGATGTGGACGAAGTGCGTGAGTGGATGGATGATGAAGAGGGCGATCCTGGGTATCAGACCATGTCTGATATCGAGATCGCATCTTCAGTTGCAGGTGTCAGGATCCAGCTTGAAGATTCCGACAAGGACGGCGACGATGATGCGGACTCCTCTCAGCGTGACACTACTCCAGCCATCCCCAAGCTGAGCGCACTCTGGGAACACCTAGAGTTCGTTCTGGACTACCTGGAGCACCCGGACTGCGACAGGGAGATGGGGCCCTTGGGACTTGTGGAGGAAGTGCGCACTTTCAGGCAGCGCATCATTAATCGTCAAAATCGTCGTTCCTTGCGTCAATCAACCATTGACATCTTTTTCGGGCCCGTGACCCCCGCTGTGCCCAGCCCTGGCTCCACTCCACTGCCTCCCCAAGACAGGCCCTCATGCTCCGAGCCACAACCCTGCACATCAGGCACGGTGGAGTCACCACTCGACTTTTGTGCCTCTCTTCAGAGTCGTCTGCAGTGGGTATGCCATCACCACGACCCAGCGATGCACCCCTAGGTCACCTGCATGTGCTACTCTCAGACTCTGACAGTGATTAGACGCCAAGAACTTCTCCACTAGGCCACATGGGAATTTACAGCGTTGTGCAGTGAAAAAAAAAAAAAAAAAAAACAGTGCATAGTGTTAAGGAATTTGAGTTCTGAGTGAAAAAACAAAGATTTAATGGACTGTAAATGTAATGTAAATTAACGTGTGTTTTATTTAGAAAATGGCTTTATGAGTGGAAAGACTTAAAGTGCAGAGTGCAACACTTATTTCATTAAGGTACAATGGAGTGCAAGTAAGACAAGAGTACGCAGTGTTAAGAGAATGGAATTCTGAGTGCAAATGACTAAGTTCTGTGCAAGACTTCATGAACAGTGTACTGCAAGTGCTTCAGGAACTCCTTCTTACTGTCAGAGTCTGCGAGGAGGCAGGTTATTCATCGAGATGGCCAGAGACTTGCTGTAAGGACCCAGAATGTTTCATATTGTACTGTACTGTATTTTCCATACTTAACTCTTAACACCTCATTTCACTCTTTTATGTCCCTTATTGGTGTGAATAGTGTCTTAGGTGCTATGCATGTGCAGTAGGAAGGTGCTTTTCTGAGTTAGGCTAGGGTAGGGTCCATAACTACCAGTCCAGGAGCCAGGGACTTGTAGTAAGTACCCAGAATGTTTAATATTGTATAAACCTACCTCTAAAACCTTATTTTATGGTTCTTTTGCATTTATTTCAGTCTTTTATGTCCCTTATTGGTGTGATTTGGTCTTAAATAGGTGCTATGCATGTCCAGAGGGAGTTGTATAGGTGTTTTTCTGAGTTAGGGTCCATAAGTACAAGTCCACGAGGCTGGGGCCCAATATCCGGACAGGATCACTATCCAGACATGCCTTTGGCTCTATTACATCGGATATTGGAGGGATCACTGTAATCCGGACGCCCAATATCCGAACATCCCCACTACCCGGACATAATCATCCTGGGATCCAGTATTCCCAAAATGGTCCGAAACCCCCCCCCCAAAAAAAATATTCCGGCCCGTTTCATACTGTACTTTTTTCCATACTATACTTACCTCATTTCACTCTTTAATGTCCTTTATTGGTGTGAATAGGGTGTTAGGAGCTATGCATGTGCAGTAGGAAGGTGTTTTTCTGAGTTAGGCTAGGTTAGGGTCCATAAGTACCAGAATGTTTATTAATGTATGAACATACTTCTAAACCCTCATTTTATGTTTCTTTTGCATTAATTTCAGTCATTTATGTGCCTTATTGGTGTGATTTGGGTCTTAAATAGGTGCTATGCATGTCCAGAGGGAGTTGTATAGGTGTTTCTCTGAGTTAGGGTCCATAAGTACAAGTCCATAAGCTGGGGCCCAATATCCGGACAGAACCAATATCCGGACCTACCTATGGCTCTATTACGTCGGATATTGGAGTGATTACTGTATATATATATGCAAGCCCTGTACTATCCGGATGCCCACTTTCCAGACACCCCACTTACTGGACATTGTGGGCCTGGACCTTAGGAACCCAAAAATGGCCAAAAAAAGAAAAAAATTCCCCCCAAATCCTAATTTTTTCCCACCCGTAATTTGAAATTGACGCGCGGCGCCGTACAGTTGTTTACACCATGGCCTCTTCACCCCTTCCTTCCTTCCCCCTTCCCTCTCCCCTGTCAGGGTTACCATTTGGTATTTTACCAAATGTGGGCCAATTTGGCAATGAATAATTCGTTTGGTAATGAATCAGAATAATGCATTACCATATGGATTTTGCACATGTATGAGGATACACAGGATGGAGATGGTGGATTGTTTGCTCCCTCTGATTAATCTGCTAGCCTACATAGCATGAAAATAATCAACATGCTGTTAATTATAAGGAGAGTGATTACATGTATTTCCACTTGGATGTATACTTAGTGAAGAATAAATGCTACCTTTACGAGTTTGGTAATGAGAAGTTAAATTTAGTAATGAAAACTGAGGAGTTTGGTAATGTGGCCGTTGCGATCTGGCAACTCTGTTTCACCGTCATCAGCAGTCACTGCCTAACTTCGGTCGTGAGTAGATGCTTATAGCAATGGAAGCCACACGTGCTCGTTTTTGGTGAATAAACAGTGAATAAACTGCAATACCTCGCCACTAGACCACACGGGAATTTAGTGTTGTGCAGTGTTAAGAAAATAGAACTTAGAGTGTAATGGATTAACTGTGGAGTACAAATTGGCGGTTGAAACTGGCGTGGTGCAGTAAAGAACAATGTGCAGTGTTAAACAATTATAACTCACAGTGCAAAGAATTAAGTGCAGCACAACACTGGATTACTGTACGTACTTCAAAAGCATTTTCACCACTGCCAAATCATTAGAAAAGGAGGCCACAGATGTGCTGTAAATACCCTGGCTGAGGCACATTCACTTCCAATTCCTCATTCTTTGGTTCTTTTTCATTTATTTCATGCTTTATGTCCATTATTAGTGTGAATAGGGTCTTAAATAGGTTTCAGTAAGTGCTATGCATGTTTGGTAGGGAGTTATTTAGGTGGCTTTCAAAGTTAGGCTGGGTTAGGGTCATAAGTACCAGTCCAGCAGGCAGGGCCCCACTATCTGGACGGGACCACTTTCCGGACATGCCTTTGGCTCTATTACATCAGATAGTGGAGGGATTACTGTATATATATATATATATATATATATATATATATATATATATATATATATATATATATATATATATATATATATATATATATATATATATCATCATCATCATCATCAGCCATTTGAGTATCCACTGCACGACCGGCCTATCCCAACCAAAGTGGGGACAATACAGCCAATGTATCTCTGACAAGTGGCTTAGGCTGTCTGGTAGAGACTGAATGTAGGGTGTGAAGTGCTTGTAAGTGTAATTGTTATGTTGGAGTGGCTTTGGATGTGTGTGTAGTCTATGAACCAAGTGTAATCGGCCCACGCAAGCCAACTGGGTGCAAGCATATTTTTATAGTAAGCGACACTTGTTCAACCACAGCACCCCTTGTGTCCGCCAAGCAATAAGTGGCCAGGAGAACGCTCCCAAAGTGTTTTACCCTGGCGGGGCGTGAACCCTCGCTCTCCAGTGTGCAAAAATGCACTTTTTACCACTGTACCACAGAGGCTCCACATATATATACTGTATATATATATATATATACAGTACAATCCCAGCTATCCGGTACCCAGACAAACGGAATACTCAGAAAAACGGGAAAATTCAAGGGCTGGTAAAAATGTCAGTAATTTATAACTGTGCGCCATTTTGAATGGACCGCCAAACCGCCATTTTATCGTGTCACGCGAGGCTGGGTGAAGTCGGACTAAGCGAGGTGAAGGCATTTCTGGCTAATGTAAATCCCTAGTAAATCCTCTTAACCAGCCCTCCTCCTCCCTCTTTCCCCTACTTGAATTCAGTCATCCTCCACACCCTCCACAATTTCCACAAATCACCAGTCTGCTTTTTGCCACCAGACAGTAAACAAGCTCTCTTGCTGTTGTGTTGCTCTGATGGATGGTAATTTCAACACTCCAAAATGCCTAAAGAGCAAACTAAACGTAAGCGTGTCGTGCCTACCTTGACACAGAAGCTGGACCTATGCAATAGACTTGAAAAAGGCAAACATTATAAAACACTGATGACCGAATATAATGTAGAAAATCCAACGATTTATATCAAGACCCAAGCATCCAAGCTCAATGAATTTTTCATGAAAAGCGAGACAAGTGAAGTCCATTGAAAAAAGGCATACTCTTCATCGTTCGAGTGGTTTTGCTTAGAAAGATCTAGGGGAGCATCTATTTCTGGTCCTCTTATCCAAGAAAAAGCAAGAGAGTTTCACAATAAAATGAGTACAGAAGTCGATTGTGATTTCAGTGTTGGATGGTTAAATCGTTTCAAAGACAGGCATGGAATTTCTAAGCCAGACATCTCGGGAGAGAGCAAATCAGCAAATGCCGGTGTTTTTCTTCCTAATGGACCGACTCTAACTTGCACCACATAAATTCATCTTAGAACGCATGTGTGCTGGCAGAGATGAAAAAAAAAATGTTAATAGGAATGAAGGTTTACTTTGTTGGAAGAAAAAATATATATATATGCTTGCACTTCATAAGTACATCATGTATTTTATTTTGTGCAAAACAGCTGATTGGCGGGAGGTGAGAAGGGTGGAATGATGGAGGTCAGTCGGGGCCAGGACCGTAAACAAAGCTCCTGTGGGGGCACAGGTGTGATAATTCTACAGTGCAGTCTTAACATCAGTTCACCAATAAATGTTCAAGATTTTATTTCTTTATTTTTCCACTTTTATGAGTACAGTACATACAACGAATACTTCGGTAGTTAACAATGGTGCAAAACAGTGGCGGAATGGTGGCGGTCAGTTGGGGCCGGGATCGTAAACAAAGCTGATGTGGGGGCACCGGTGTCGTGATAATTTACCAATAAATATTCAGGATTTTATTTCTTTAGTTTTCCACATGAGTACAGTACATACAAGAAATTATTCGGTAGTTAACAGAATGGACTTGTGCATTTTGCAGTACTGGTACTGCAAGGCATTGCATGCACACGTGCATTATGACCATGGTGTGTGTTAACGAGGCAATTTTTCAGGTGGAATCTCTTAGTGTGCCCCCTGATGTGAGTGGTGAGTACCTGAATTGTATTTACTGCTGTGATAATGATCGCCTTTGTATAGATTTGAATATCAGAACTACGGGAAAAATCTGTAACCGGGAAGGTGAATTCCCCAAGCCGCCTGGTTAACTGGGATTGTACTGTATATATATATATATATATATATATATATATATATATACTGTATACAGTAGAACCTCTCTCATTCGGACTATATGGGGGGAAGGGTTGTCCGAATTAGCAGATTGTCCGGACCATCAGGGTAATCTCCAGTTCATACCAAAAACTGTCTACATATGGTATGTTTGTCAATTATTAACATATGTGGCATATGTCAACCCTATGTAACTGCAAAAGATGAAAGGATACTAAAATAACCAAACTAATCATGTATGATAGTTTTGTATTGCATAATTTAAAGGTAAGGCCAATATAAGAAACTAGCCTACATTTTAAATTTTAGTTAGTGACTAAGGCCCATGTAGGCAAAAAAATAAATTAATTAATTAACTGTAATATTTGGAATAAAAACTTATGTAGGCAAAAAATACATTGTCATCTGTGGCATATTCATAACGCCCATATGGGCAAGAAGCTAATGTTTGATGTACAAGTAAAGCACATTTATACAAAAAATGACCTACAGTAATCATTAAACACTGCAGAATATTCTGACCCATTATTTGTGTAAGCAAACTCCTCCTTTTAACACCTTTATTCATTGCAGAAGCTACACTTGCATTAAGGGGCATGATAAGGAGGATTAACTTTTGAAATACAGTGTAAAAATATAAATGGTTGGTGAACTAGTTGATGGAACGAATGCTAGCGTGTGTTTAAACAGCGCCCATGTTGCGACCTACCTTGATCTGAGACTAAACGAATGACAATCGCTTTCCGCGCCAATACTGAAAATGACTTTAGAATTACTTTCAACATATTTTTGGAGCTTATTATTTTTAAATTTTGTCCTAATTAACAGAAGTCCGGATCAAAGGGGTCCGAACCAAAGAGGTTCTACTGTACATATATATATATATATATATATACAGTATATATATATATATATATATATATATACGAGCCTCTGTGGTACAGTGGTAGAGTGTGCGTTTCGTACACGGGTGGACCGGGGTTCGCGCCCCGCCAGGGTAATAAACTTTGGGAGTGTTCACCCGGCCACGTACTACATTGGCGGACACCAGGGGTGCTGTGGTTGAACCAGTGTCGCTTACTGTAAAGTATGCTTGTACCCAGTCGACTTGCACGGGCTGATTACACTTGGTTCACAGACTACACACACATCCAAAGCCACTCCAACACTACAATTACTCTTACAAGCACTTCTCACCCTACATACAATCTCTACTAGACAGCCTAAGCCACTTGGTAGAGATACATTGGCTATATCGTCCCGACTTCAGTCGGGATAGGCCGGTCCTGCAGTGGATTCTCAAAATGGCTGCTGCTGCTGCTGATGATGATGATGATATATATATATATATATATATATATAAAATCATTCACTCATAATCCAATCCTACGTTGCCCCATGAGGAGCATAGGAGCCTGGGGCTAGGCATGTTGGTCCTGATATTTAACATGAGTGTGACCAGCCTCACTCATCCCTGAGTGGCATTACGTAAGCAATAAACCCCAAACACCCCTTGGATGTAAACCTTCACCAGTTCAATCCGAATGGAGTGCCGTAATTACCCACTAAATCACCAGGCGCCAAAATTTGGTTATATGGTTACCACCCAGTGTAGTAAATGGTTTCCTAGTGTACAGGAAATCATTTGGCTTGTCACTCAGTGTTGAGTCACCCACAGGCAGAAGGACAAGGAAAGAATGAAGGAAAGACAGATGAGGGAGTGTTAAGCCACCCATAGGCAGAAGAACGAGGAAAGAATGAAGGAAAGAAAGACAAAAGAGGATGGAAGGAAAGAAGGATGGAGAAGAGGAAAGGGCAGTCACCCGAGAGCAGCACTACACCGAGTGAATATATATTATATGGGTGACTCTACACTGAGTGACAAGCCAAATGGTTTCTTGTACACCAGGAAACCATTTACTACGCTGGGTGGTAACCACATAACCAAATTTTGGCGCCTTGTGGTTTAGTGAGTAATTATTGCACTCCAATTGGATTGAGCCAGTGAAGGTTTATATCCAAGAGATGGTTGGGGTTGACTGCTCATGTAATGCCACTCAGGGATGAGTGAGGCTGGTTACTCTCATCTAAAATGTCGGGACCAACTGCTTAGCCCCGGACTCCTGCGCTCCTCATGGGGCAATGTAGGATTGGATGATGGATGGATGGATATATATATATTTCCATATTTCATGGGGGCTTTGAGCCCGTAGCAGATTATCACTCACTACAGTATCTCGAGATACAAGAACACTGCAACAGCCAGGTTACTAGTCACCTAATGTAGATACTGTATTACCCTAAATAAGCTGATACTGTACAGTGCACTGTATGAATACTGGAGGTAATTCTCTGTGAGAAGACAGTTTAAGTAGGAAGGCTGTTAGCTGCTACATATATGGCCAACCTGGATATAGACTGGCTGAAAAGCAAGAGTGAGCAGGGCTAAAACATGACAGATGATCAATCCTGGCTCTCCCCAGAGAACTAGAAAGCCAGTCTCACCCTCCCAGCCTTCTCCTTTTATTTTGGGGGGAACATATGATGATGAGGATACATTATAGCTCAGTCCAACAGACCCACCCTAACATAGCCAACAAGTCACAGTTATGAAGGAGCTACAATAGTGTAGTGGTAGTAGTAGTAGCTGTTCCCTAGGCAGTCTGGCCGAACAGCCCTGAGTCCCTTAGGAAGGCCATGGCCGAGACCGGGCTTTCCCACAGAGCTCTCAAAGAGTGTATGTTGTGTTGCTGGCGTAGGTGATTGTGTGCAATGCAGTCTTCCATAATGTGCCTAATAGTATGGAGTGCTGTGTTGCATCCTGGACAGGCATCAGCGACGGAGTCATCTAGCTTCTTCTGGTAGCTTAAGAGGGCTGGATGGTGCCCACATCTCAGCCTGGCCAGGTGGACCCTGTCCTCACGAGAAAGATAGGATTCAAACGGGTGTATGTCAAGAGGCCGTGCATGCAGCTGTGTGTTGTTTTTAAGTGACTGAATGGAGCGGCGAGTGATCTGAGTGTGGATATGCTTCTGGAAGCTGGTCTGAGGTGGGCGAGGGGGGAGAGATGACAGTATTTGTGTATGGTATCGTGTGCTGGGTGTTGTTTTGATGTTCCTTGGTGTGGGTGGATGTGCTGCCATGTAATGTAGTGGATGTTGTGGGTTTGTGGAGGCTGCAGCAAAGAAACTGGGTGCCTCTCATGTCTAGGTGATCCTTGACTTTGAGGACTTTGGTTTCTTGATGTAGGTGGTCTGTGGGTGTAGTAGCTGTGCAGCCTGTGATTATTTTTAGGGCCTTGTTCTGTATGGTCTGTAGAGTGTTGTAGTGTGTTTTGGTCAGGTTAGAAGCCCAGGCAGGGCTTGCATAATTCATCACTGAATGTACGTATTGTATGTATACTGTGGTGGTGGTTTCTTTGTTGTGTCCGAATGTTGTATGGGCAAGTGACCTCAAAGCACTGAGTCTTGGTGTTATTTTATTTTTAATGTTTGTGATGTGTTGTTTAAATGACATTGATGTATTGTATGTTACACCAAGATTTTTTTTTGGGGGGAGGGGGGGGGGGAGTGTTGTTTATGGTGAGGTGTGGGATGTGACTGTGTTCTGCTGTCCAGTTTGTGAGAAGAGTCACTGTAGATTTGGCTGGGGCTATTTTGAGCCTGTTTGTGGTGAACCATTTGTTTAGTGTATTGAGGTTAGGTTGAATGATGTGTGCAGCTGTGTTTGCGTTTTGGTGTGTACATGTAAGTGTTATATCATCTGCATAGGAAGCTATGTGTGTCTGTGGCATGTGGGGTGTGGGTACGTCGTGCATGTATAGATTAAAGAGTGTAGGGGACAAAACAGATCCTTGGGGGATGCCGTTTGTGAAGTTTCTGATGTTAGAAGACTGACCGGCAAATGTTACGTGTGCACATCTGCCTGCTAAGTAGTTTGCCAGCCATCTTTTTGTGTTATTGTGCATGTTTGTGTTGAGTATTTTGTTTGTGAGGTTGTGGCAGGGGATGGCATTAAAAGCTTTGCTAATGTCTAGTGTGATTAGGAGTGTTCTGTGTGGTGGCCTAGCTGAACTCATGCCATCGAAAACTCTCTGTGTAAGGTCTGTAAGAAGGGTGTTTGTGGAATGTAGTGGCCTAAAGCCATGTTGTGACTGGGCTAGGGGAATGTGAGGTGTGACTAGTTGTAGTATCAGTCATTCAGTGACTTTAGAGGGGGTGCAGGGGAGTGTGATGGGGCGATGTGAGGAGGGTAACGTGGGGTCTTTGTTCGGTTTAGGGAGTGATGATATTGCCATGCTTCCAGATGTTGGGTATTATGTTGTGTGAGTAGCTGTAGTTTGATATGTTGGTGAGTGCTTGTATGCCTTGTGGTCCTAGGTGTTTAAGGTGAATGTTGCTTATGATGTCTGGTCCACAGGCAGATGAATGCTTGAGGTTGTTAATGACGTGCTTCGTCTGGTTGTAAGTGAAAGGTGTGTAGTCTGGGTCTGTGGGGAACTGTCTCTTATGTCTGATGATACGTTGGTCTTCCAGATGGGGGGTTAGATGGCTGACTTGTGAAAAGTGATTGATGAGAGTGTTTGCTTGTTTGTTTGATGGTATGGTGTCTGTTGTTGTGATGGCAGCGTGTGATTGTGTGGTGTTGCTGTTGGAAAGTGTGATGCTGTTTAGTGTTTTGTTGAGTTTGCTGATGTTTGTTTTGTGGTCAAGTGTTTGGAGGTAATTTTTCCAGTTTAGTGTTTGCTGTTCTGATATTTTACTGTTTATCTGAGTGTTGAGTTCTTGTATTTGTTGTATGGTGTCTTGTGTATGGGGTGTTGGGGAGTGTTGCAGTGTGTCCCGTTGTCTGATGAGGCCTTGAATTTCTGGTGTGAAGTTGGGGTTGTGTCTCTTTCTGTTGCCTCTGGGGATGTGTCTTTTGTCTGCATTTTGTATGATTGTATTGCAAGTGTGCACAGAGGTGTTGATGTTTGTGATAGGTGTACTGTTTAGTGTTTCGAAATGCTGTTCTGTTTCAGTTACAAAGGCCTCCCAGTTGGCTCTCTTATAATTAGTGTATGTGTGTTTGTGGCCAGCTGGGGTGATTCTGATTTTGGTGGTGATGATGATTGGGAGGTGATCAGAACCAGGGTTTTGACCACTCTCCAAGATGTAGTGGGAGCGAGGTTTGGGGAGCAGAAGGTGATGTCTGGAGATGATGGGAGGAAGAGGGCTTGGTGTGGGATATGGGTATGTTGGTCTAGACTGTTTAGTATGAAAAGATGATCTGTCTGGGATTGTAGTACCAGCCCTCTGTCTGTGTCAGGGTTGTTGACATGCCAGGCCAACAACTTGGCATTGAAATCACCACCCAGGATGATGTTGGATATGTTAGTGATGTGGTGTATCTGTGGAGAGTAATTGTGTGGTACTGTGGGGGATGATTGGGGGGGAATGTATGTGTTAGCGATTGTTGTGTGATTTGTTACCAGTGCGTATTTTAATTGATTGTATTTCTGTTGTGGTGTCATGTGGGGGAAGAAGTAACTTTGTGTGTGCACTGGTATCTGCAAAGTTGATGGATTTGTGTACCAGGGTGATGAGTCCACTGCCACCGCCGTTGGCCAGGTCTTGTCGAATGGTGGTGAAGTTATGAAATGTCGGTGTTTTCTGTGCTCTGTGTAGTTTTGTTTCTTGTAAGATGGCAATGTGTATGTTCTGTTGTTTGATGAATTGTGTGAGTTCATGTATTTTGGTGTTTATGCCATCTATGTTTAACTGAAGGATGTTTATGTTGTGTGTGCGATGTGTGTCGGCTGCTGCAGCACGGGGGGGAGGTGGTGTGGGTGGAGGGGAAGGGGTAGGAGGAGGTTGTGATGGAGATAAGGGTTGATGTGGATTAGGATGGGTTGGAATGGGAGGCGTTGGGGGACTGGATGGTGTGGGAAGGGTCAGTGGGTTTGGCTGTGGAGGTGTGAAGGAAGTACGAGTAGGATTGGAAGGGGGGTTGATGGGTGGGGGGAAGGAGCATAAGGAGCAGGTTCAGGTGTTTGTGTAATGTTTCCTGGATGCAAGTGTTGTGTAGGTGTAATGGGTCCAGTTCTTGCAGGTGTTGCATTGAACTGAACCCTTTGTCTGTAGGCTCGACGTGATAGGTTTTGAGCATGTTGGACATATGTATTTGTTGGTGGGTCCTGGATTCCTCTCAATGTCCCCGGCTAGAAGAAGTCATCGAGAAATGACAGCCGGGGAGTCATTTCTCGGTGTAGAAAAAACAGTGTTGTTGTGTGTGTTGTGTTGGGAGATGTGGTACTTGCCCGGGTGACCGAAGCCACTCCCAGGTACTCGAGCCCCATGAGGGGCTGGGGGGGTTTGCGGTGATTTGGCCCCCATGCTGTCCTCCTCTTCTCTTCGACAGCCTCCGGGGGGTAGACCCACGGCGAAGATGCCACCGCTCCAGGTCCGCTACGATAGTGTATTCTGTGGTGGTTTACTTTTCCTAAGTAACCAAAACTGGCAAAGTTGAAACAACAAAATATGAGGGATGACTGTACAGATCACTGAGTGGGGAGTGCTCACCACAAATAGTACTTCCACATAGGATGGAGTCAGAGGCTTTTTATCTCACGAACTCTCCTCCTCCCGCTACATAACTTCAACCTCTGAATCTCTGCCTCAGTGTTACATCTCTCTCCCTCTCTCTCTCTTTTCCACTGACACAATTCTGGTCATTGTTCTTTTGAATTCTCTGTTTGCATTACTTGTGCACTAAAGCATACATATGAGTATACTGCTCATCTTGCAACATCATCTCATCTCTTTTGTACAACTCTGCAGTTCAAGAGTGAGCTGGTACTTGCAGTCTTTTGTGTTTGCAACTGGTCAACTCTGGAATCTTTCTCAGTCTATCTTTCCCACTGTCTATGGGCTTCAGCTTTATATGCAATTCATATAGGAATCTCTAAATACACAGAATAAACAGAACTTGAATATGAACTTCCTGTTTCTTCAGTTTTCTTAGAAAGGAATAAGTTTTGTTGACTCTCAGCTTTGGACTCTTTGTTTTAAGTATTAATATCTGAAAAAAATAAATAAATAAAATCCACCACTATAGTGCACAACTGAGTCTAATTATCTCCAACCACTACTGGTGAATACCTTAATCTGTAGCCCTGTGACAAATCCAATAGCAAATCCAAACAATCCTCCTACAACCATCAGGCCCCAGTAGTGTAGTGATGAGTCAGCGATCAAGACAAGCACTGCCGGCAACTCCCCAGTCACGAGGATGAGTGGCAGGAATAGCACCGACGCTAGGGCATTGTTGTAGTACGACAGCTGCCATACTGACCCATCCACACTCGGCAGCACCTACGGCAATAATTATAAATTCCCCTTAGGTAAGGTTATAAGGATCATTGCCTGTACACAAGCTTTTCAATCAGACAACTACCAAACACTTCATGGGACCATATTACTAAAGCTTCATGCACTTAATCTGTGGATAAGAGTATACTTGTTTATTCTTTTATCTTCACTCATACAGCTACCAAACACTTCACTGAACCATATTAATAAAAGTTTCTGCTTCTAAGCTATGCACAAAGGTGCATGCATGTGTGTATGTATGTCTTCACTCATACAGCCATCAAATGATTCATAGTTACTTTAGAATATATATTAGTTAAAAAATACAGCCAAACAATATGATGAACATAAACTGTTTAGGAGATTTGTTTACTGTTGCAATCAGCTAAGCTCTTTCACAGCTACAGCCTAAACCACATGATGTGAGGAATAAGATGTGAGGTAAATGGCTTTAACTATGTGACCAGGAACAAGAAGTATAAAAAGACTATTAACACTCTCCTGCTCCTCTGATTCACTCCTAGCAGAATTATATCAGCTGGCATTACTTGGAGCTGAACAGCTAGTACAGTCGTCCTGACCACAGGAGGATTAATAAAGGCAACAATAATACTCTCAGGCTCCTGTGACTAAGTCTTGCCAAAATAAAATTATCTGGCTTTACCTGAAACAGAAGAGCTGCCCCAACCATTGGAGTATGAAACTGCTCAACATTTGGAAACACATTAAAGATTATGCATACCACCAACTAGGGAAAATGGTAACAATTTTTATTTATTTATTTATTTTTTTATTTGTTGTAATACAGAAACACTGAGACAGGAATCAAAGTTTTATTGTGGCAAACAGTGATACCTGTACTATTAGTGTTCTTTCACATCTGTAAAATCTGACCAGACAACTGCCTAATTTCATGATGTAAAGAAAGGTAGTGGGTTCTTTAAAAGCAGTAATCAGAAATAAAGAAGTGAGCATATGGTGGCTGGTTCTTTGAAAGTAGTGATAAGAAATAAAGATGCAAGCATGGAAGTAAAGAAGACACAGCATAACAGTACTGTGATACCAACTCCAACGTATGAAAGTGAAGCTTGGACCTTGGTGGAAGGACACAAGTCAAGAGTGAGAGCAGTTGAAATGAGTTATCTGAAAGGAGCAGGTAGAATTACCAGTACATGGAAAGACAGACTGATAAATGAGGTCGTGAAGAAGCGTTGTGATGTGGCTGTGAGAGAAAGCATTAGGAGAAATACATTGAGGTGGTTTGGCCACATGGAGAGGGTGGAGATCAAGAAACTAACGAGGAGAGTGTATGTGAGTGAAGTGGAGGGGGAGGGAGAGGGAGGGGGAGGCCGAGGATGAGATGGAGGGATGGAGTGGAGAGGTATACGAGTATGAGAGAGGGGGTGGTGTGAGCTGGGGAGAGGGCAGTGAAATAACGGGGGACAGGGCAACATGGAGGTGATTTGTTTGTGGCCACCCCTTGCAGGATTGGGGAATTTGGCGGTAGACAGAGCAGTAGTAGAAATAAAGCAAAAATCTGCCAACCAAAACACCCCACAATATAGAGTAATTCCAATTTTTTCACAATATTAATGATAATCCACAGCATAATGACTCAAATAAATAATGTGCTTCTGCTTCATGATTGACAGAAGGTATGAGCATGTAAACACACTAAATCAACAAAAAAATCATGTAAATAAGGTAAATCAACACAAGAAAGTAAGATATAGTAAAAGTCCTCTAATCCAGCCACCAATAATCCAAAAATCCCAATACTCTGAATTTGCCATGGCGAAAATTTGTGAACCTTTCTGGTCGTCTTTCGAATTTTTCTGGGCTTTATCTAAGGATTTATCTGGAATGGACTTGCTCTTGGACTTGGATGTACCTGTCTCCAACTATTCATTTACACTTCCGTGCATTTCTGGTGAGTAAAACAATAACCCGTATCAGTTTAAGTGTTTATTTAATGATCATGTACACTCACAATCACTAATTTCTGCTCAGGGATCCCCCCTTTGTTCCCCTTAATACCCAGGGAAGACGGAAGGGGGGATGAAACAAACACCACCCGCCTCTATCCAAGCTCCAAACCCTCCACCATACCCCTACCCCACCCAACCCCCCACTCGTCATTCTTAATTGGTAGTTACATCTCAAGCTAACCTCGTACTTTACAGTCATAGTCACTTTATCAATACACGTACAAAACACTAGGATATGTAAAAAGTATATAACTATGGACACGTTGCAGCAAGAAATTAATGCATTGTAACGTTGACAGTAAAACAAAAACGTTAACAATGACCATCCCAGGCCTCATGCGTTGGGTAATTCACCAGGTCGGTCAGGATCACTTGATGGTCGTGATGGTCAGCTTTTACTCTCCCGGAAGGGAGCTGAGAGCTCATATTCTTGCGTGCGCTTGCGCATGTGTATTTACCCAATTGTATTTACCTAACTGTGATATACAGGAAATGAGCTACACTCGTGGGGTCCCGTCTCTGTTTCTCAGTAAGTCAAATTTAGCTTTAAACTCGTTTAAGTTTTTAGACTGGACGATCTCTTTGTCCAGGCTATTCCACAGGTCTAAACATCTATAAGGAAAACTATATTTCTTGATATCCTTCAAGCAGCTTGGCTTTTTCAGTTTCATTCCGTGTCCTCTTGTTACCCTCTTATCCCATAAAAACAGATCTTCTTTGTCAATTTTATCTACTCCCACCATGGGCCTGAACACTGCAATCATGTTGCCTCTTCTCCTTTCTTCTAAGGAAGGCAAATCCAGCTTTTCCAGCCTCTCTCTGTACGACATCTACCAGACTGGGGACCATTTTGGTTGCTGTTCTTTGTATTCTCTTAATCTTGTTTATATCTTTCTTTTTGTGTGGGGACCACACTACTGCTGCATATTCTAACCTGGGGCGAATCATGGCCACTATCAATTTTTTCATCATCTCCTCATTCATATAATGAAAAGCTACTCTTATATTAGTCAGGAGTTTATATGTCTCTCTAAATGTCTTGTTAATGTGTTTTTCAGGTGACAACCTGTCCTGGACCAGCAAATCTTTCTCTTCTCTCACTTTTGTGATTGGTTCATTACCCATCAAATAATTCAATGATGGCCTCTTGGTACTTTTACCCATTTCCAATATTTTACATTTCTTTGCATCGAATTTCATTTCCCACATCTGGCTCCAATCGTGTATCCTATCCAGATCCTCCTGCAGCATTTTACAATCCTCCTCAACCTCTACCTTCCTCAAGATCTTTGCATCATCAGCAAACAGACCTGCATAACTGTTCACTCCATCTACCATTTCATTTACGTAAATGGCACTAACACCAAGCCCTGTGGGACTCCACTTGTTACTTCCCTCCATCCAGACATCCTATCCTTTATTACTGTCCTCAATTGTCTGTCTCTCAAAAAGTCTCTCATCCATTCCAGGAGGTTCCCGTTCAGTCCTCCTATATGTTCTAGTTTCCATATTAGTCTCTTATGCTGTACCTTGTCAAAGGCCTTCTCCGTATCTAAATACACACAATCCACCCAACCATCTCTCCCCTGTACCATGTCAATCGTTCTTGAGTAAAAACTCAACAAGTTGGAAACACATGACCTTCCATTTCTAAATCCAAACTAACTATCGGCCAAAATATTCATCTCTTCCAGATATTTTATCCATCTATCTTTCAGAATTCTCTCGCACAATTTTGCAACCATGCTGGTTAGGGACACTGGTCTATAATTCAGGGGTTCTTCCCTGTTTCCTCCCTTATAAATTGGTACCACACTTGCCCTCTTCCATTCTTAAGGCACTTTCCCCTCTTCCAGAGAACACACAATTAAACTGTGAATCTTATCTGCCAGATGTTGTCTGCATTCCTTCAGTACCCAATTAGAGATTCCATCTGGTCCTGGGGCCTTCCTTACATCATGAATTTCCAGTAATTTATATACTTCCTGTACTTCCACTTATATATCTTTTATCACTACATTTCATAGTCTCTCTCTCCCCTTTCACAAACTCCTTTTCATTAAGGAAAACTGATTGGAAACATTTGATCATTATTTCTCCTTGCATTGCTGCATCTTTATAGACCTCTCCTACTTTCAGTTTGGTGATTCCTTCCTTTTGTTTCAGTTTGCCACTGACAAATCTATAAAACAGTTTGGGTTCATCCTTACATTCGTCTATTATACCTTTTTCAAAATTCCTTTCTTCCTCTCTATGTATTCTTGTGTATTCATTTCTAGTTCTTTTATATTCTTCCTTTGTTCTGTTGTTACCTCTCTTTCTCCAACTGTTCCACGCCGTGTCACTCTCTTTTTTTTTGCTATCATACACCTACTATTAAACCACTCCTTTTTCCCGTTTTCTTTCCCCCTTACTCTTGGCACAAATTTTTCCACTCCCGAGTTGTAGAGGCTTAGAAATATATCCCACTTCCTTTGTATCTCTCTTGTTTCTCTGAATTTTCTCCAATCTGCATTTTCAATTTTTTTTTTCAATCCCGTAAAGTTTGCTTTCCCAAAGTTGTATCTTCCCTGCCTATAAAGCTCGTCTCTTGGCTCAACGTTCCCTGTTATCATCTGGAACTCAATGACCACATGATCACTTTTTCCAATAGGACACAGATATTTCAAGGATTCTATTACATTGGGTTCTTTGGTAAACAGTAAATCTAGTCTTGCTGGTGTGTCCTCACCTCGGAACCGAGTCTCTTCTTTGACCCATTGCGTCATCACATTGTTCATTGTTATATTTAATAATATAGTGCCCCACAAATCTTCGCTGCCTCCTGAGTCCCATTCCTCCCAGTTCACCTTTTTACAATTGAAGTCACCCATTAAAATTATATTGTTGTTTTTCTCAATCATTTTCCGTAAATAACCAGCCATGTCTGACAACATTTTCTGGTACTCATCATCACTCCATGCTCCTGTCTTAGAGGGAACATACACTACTGCCATATCTCTCTTGCTATTCTCTCCAGTTTCTAATTTCATATTTATCACTTCGGCCCCGCCTTCTCCAATTTCCACAGTATCTACAATTATGTTGTTCTTCACTGCTATCATCACTCCTCCTCCCATTTTCTCTTTTCTGTCTCTTCTCCATAGCTTGTATTTACCATCTCCCATACAAACATCAATATCTTCTCTTAACTTGGTCTCTACAAAGCACATAACATCAGGTTCATGTACAGTAGGATCTCACCAATAACAACTTCGACAATAACGTTTTTGGTAATAATGGTAAGTTAGAATGGATACCCAGTTTCTGTAATAACATTTGGATTCACTTGAATAATGGTTATTTCTCAAACGCCAAGTTGTTATACTGCAAAATATGTCCATAACAAGATGAGGAATGAAACAGACAAACAAGAAGAGATCCAGGAAATCATCGAAAATGTCAGCAGTAGTGAGGAGGAGATGGAGGATTCTCCCCTCCCCACCTCCCCTGACACGCTCACTGTTGTCCCCAGCACCTCCACTGCTCCACTCACCAGCTGCCTCCTCCTCCACCTCCACTGCTCCACCTGACTCACCAGCTGCCTCCTCCTCCACCTCCACAGCCCCACGGGACTCATCTGCTCCACCTGGCATACCTGCAACCCTGACCATAATTACTGTTGCTGTATTCTAGATGAAATATAATATTCAACAGGCCGTAAATTTCTTCGTCAATGCCTGGAATAATTCAACATTGGCAACCATTAAACATGCCTGGTCGGCACTCCAGCCACAACTCAAGTCTGAGACAGAGAGAGAGCGGCCATCAGAATTAATGACTAATGATTGGACTTGTACATCAGATTTCAAGAAAATACCAGAAACAGTAACACGATCGAGTGAATGCCCGCCATCAGTCACTCATTGCTCACTTTCTTTCACAAAGCTACCAGCCAAGGAAGAACAACAGAAAAGGGTTGAGTAGATGATGACATTGATGACATTGGAGACTTTCCTGAAGATTTTGACTTTATGAGGTTTGATGAAGTGTTGATGGAAGTGGATGACCCTGGTGTGAGAGGCAGGAGAGGGGACGAGGCCAGCGAGGGGTCAGGGGGTATGCTGCAGTAGTGTCCATGCGCAAGCCTCGAAACAATCATCATACCAAACACCTCATAACTCCTTTAAGGTAAGTCTTGTACTAAGTACTCATGATGATTTAATAACTAATCTTATTATTTCAGCTAAAAAAAAGTAGTGATAGGAGGGCTCCAGGTGGGAAGTGGATAAATGTCCTGGAGTGGCTGCACCAATAAACCCTTTATACATGTATTTTAAATGTCACGCAAATAACGTTTTCGTTAATAACAGCATTTTGCTGGCATCAATAGGACGTTATTGGTGAGATCCTACTGTACCCTCAAAAAATTGTTGATTTCTAGCCTTGCCGATATTAAACCATCAACATTAGTATATGCCACCTTCCAACTATTTTTGATATTTTTTATACCCTCTTTTCTCCTCCTCTCCGCCGATACCACTTCCTTAATTTCTGATCCATGACTCTCCAATACAACACTGTCTTCTCTTCCTCCGTTCTCTGTTCGTTTTGTACCTTTGCTTCCTTTACTAATTCCTTTATTTTAGCTCTTTTTTCCTCATTTGCATCTCTCCTTATCTAAGCAATTTTTAACCTTTCCTTGTCTGATAATTTCCATGTTCTACTAATAATTTCGTTTACTGCTGCCTGGGATTTAAGCTTTACCTTCAATGGCCTTGCCCCTCCTTCTTCGTACTTTCCTAACCTAAACACCTCTTTAATCTCTTCTTGAACTTTGTTGTTTTCCTCCATGACTAATTTATATCATTTCTTTAACCTTACTCAGTTCTTCTCTTTCTCTTTCTGATCTTATTATCATACGTTTTTCTTTAACTTCTGAAATTATTACACATTCTTATTTGCTACATCTCTAACTAAAGATTCTCTACTTCTCAACATCCTAACCACTTCCCTCTCCACCTTTTCCTTGCTTTGTTGTTCTATAATCTCTTTCAAATTTACATTACTCTCTTCCTGAATTATCTTCCACCCCTTATGTTGCTCCTTGATTTCTTTAATGTGTTCGTCCTGTATTCTTGACTTGGATTCATACTCATCTAGTTTGCTTTTCATATTGTCCCTTTCTTCTTCCAACCTCTTATTCTCCCTCTTAAGCTGTTTCATTTCATTAGAGGCTGATTCATTGCTCACTTTTAATTCAGTAACTTCTCTTTCTTGTTCATCACAGCGTGTACAAATTTTTTCCAGTTTATTCTGTAGGAGCCAAGGTGAAGTAGGGTGAAGCGTCCTGAGATTCTAACAAAGGGTTCAATAGTTCGGCCCCAAATCGTCAAACTGGCTTCTTTTCATCCCTACGTGTCAAGTGGGGTTGGTGGAGGATTAGTGCCCCTCCCTGTAAAACAATTAACTCTAAACCCTTGGCCACCCCGTTTGGGATACATGGCGTCTGGCAATGAATGAATGAATTATTCCGTAGACTTTTGATCTCATTTTCCTGCTCTATGGTCCGTTCCTGTAACACTTTAATTATTGCCCATACCTTGGTTGTTCAATCTGTACATGGATGGGGTAATAAAAGAGGTACAAGGTAGGGCAGTGGATGTTGGAGTGGCCCTGGTGAGAGAGGGTAGTGTCTGGAAACTCCCTGTACTGCTGTTTGCAGATGATACTGTGTTGTTGAGTGAAGACGAAGGGGAGCTGCAAGGCTTGGTGGATGAGTTTGGGAGAGTGTGTAAGAAACGGAATCTAAAGGTGAATGTAGGGATGAGTAAAGTGATGGTCTTTGAGAGAGGTGAAGTCAGTGAATGTACAGTGAGGTTGGATGGTGAGGAAATGGAAAATGTGAGTACATTTAAGTACTTGGGTAGTGTGATAAGTATGGATGGAAGTTTGGAGGATGAAGTGCTTGAAAGGGTACAACAAGGAAGAAAGGTTGCTGGTTCCTTGAAAGCAGTGATAAGAAACAGGGAAGTGAGCTTGGAAGTGAAAAAGTCACTACATGACAGTATTGTGATACCAACTCTAACATATGGAAGTGAAGCTTGGACGTTGTTGGAAGGACACACGTCAAGAGTGAGAGCAGTGGAAATGAGTTATTTAAGAGGAGCCTGTGGAGTCACATGGAGAAACAGGCTGACAAAAGAGGATATAAAGGAGCGTTGTGGAGTGGATGTGGATGTGATAGGAAGCATTAGGAGGAACACACTGAGGTGGTTTGGTCATGTGGAGAGGATGGAGGGTGAGAGACTGACGAGGAGAGTGTATGTGAGTGAGGTGGAGGTGGGGAGAGGGAGAGGAAGGCCGAGGATGAGACGGAGGGATGGGGTGGAGAGGTATATGAGAGAGGGGGGTGTGAGTTGGGAGCAGGGCAGTGAAATGGCGGGGGACAGGGCGATGGAGACAATTTGTTTGTGGCCATCCCATATGGGATTTAGGCGTCTGGCAAGAGACAGATAGATAGACAGACCTTTTTTATCTCCTGGACATTCCTCTCCGCTGTTTTCTCTACCCCTGCTATTCTTGTTTGGTTCAACTTAATACTTCCGTTTCCCACATCCTCTTCAGAGGAGCCCTCAAACTCTCTCTCGCCAACTGTAAACAATGCACCATCTCTTTCCGCCATGATTCAACCATATGGAGACTTTCTATTTTCACTATATCTTGTTCTTTTTTATGACCGTAACTGCGTTTCTTTTTAAATAACTATCTGACGGGACAGTGTGTGTGTGTGTGTGTGTGTGTGTGTGTGTGTGTGTGTGTGTGTGTGTGTGTGTGTGTGTGTGTGTGTGTGTGTGTGTGTGTGTGTGTGTGTGTGTCCAACACGAGGCCTGAGGTGCTTGTTGTTAATGTTTTTGTTTACAGGCAACGTCATAATGCATTAATTTCTTGCTGCAGCATGCTAATATATTATATTATATATTATACACTTTTTACATATCCCAGTGTTTTATATTTGCATTAGCAGTGGGACCAAGCATGAAATCAGCTTGAGATGTAACTGCCAGTTAAGAATGACACGTGGGGTGAGGGGTTGGGTAAGGGTATGAGGGAGGGTTGGGAGGAGTTGTTTTGTCCCCCCCTCCCCTCTTCCTTGGGTATACAGGGGTAGGAAGGGGGCACCCCTGAGCAGAAATTTGCGACCGTAAGTGTAAATATTTCTAATGTTTTCAGAGGTCCCACCCAATAGTCTGAAAAAAACGAACACAGCAGTCCGTAAGACCCTTGGTCCCCTGTCATTTGGATTACAGGACTTTTACTGTACTCACTTATGGGTATTAGCAGGCTTTTCTTAACACATAATTAGATCCCCAATATTGTCCTTGAACATTAGCTTATCCCTCATTATTTGAGGCTTACTTAAAACCTTATAAATATTACACACTATTGCAGCAATAATGTCAGGCACTTCCGGTTCCTTAAAAGTGAATTCACTCACTTTTCCAACACCTTTAATCTTCCCAAAACACTTAATACCCCAGCCTTCCAATGTAACAACAGTCTTTCTGTTTGTTACCCTTGAACTGAGCAACAATATAGTCACCTTCATTCAGAGTTTGTTCACAGGTAGGCCCCACAATCACTTCTTACAATTTAGACTTCAACACATCATCTGCTCCATCACCCTGCAGGTATCATATCCTTTTGCACCGGGAACTTCCTGTAAGTCCTAAGCATCTTCCTCTAAATGGAAAGGATGCCAAACTTCGATAAACAGAGGAACTGGTTTATATAACATGATATCAAAATTTTTCTCAAAAGTGTTTCCGGTTACCTGAATTACCCCACACTCCAACTCTACTCATTTTACAAATAGTCTATCTATCTATCTAATGCCAAATGCCTTAATCCTGTAAGGGGTGGTCACAAACAAATCGCCTCCATGCTGTCCTCCTCTCAGCTCATATCCATCCCTCTCATATACCTCTCCACTCCATCCCTCCACCTCATCCTCAACTTCCCCCTCCCTCTTGCACCCTCAATCTCCCTCACATACACTCTCATCAGTCTCTAACTCTTCATCTTCTCCACATGGCTGAACCACCTCAATGTATTTTTCCTAATACAAATAATGTTTCAAGGAATTAGTGTGATATTTTACTCATAGCTTATTAAATTTGTAATTAATGATGACATCAAGATTCAGGGTGGTCTCCTACAGTATTAATCAGATCATTGTAATTTTAACTGGCACAAAAATTCTGGTTTCTGCACGCTTGGTCCTCTCTGCTTGCTAGTAACTTGTAATTTAACCCTTTGGCTACTGCTGGCAATTTTGGCACAGCCCCTTTTGAGAGGCATTTTTACACCCAAAAATGAAAATGCTTTTCCAGTGTTACTGATTGGTGCCATACGTTTACGTATACATAAAGTTTTTGTATCTAGCATTAGGACTGCTTGAAAGTTGAAAGTTTTGTCAAAATTGATTTTTTTATAAAATAAAATTGCATTTTAAAAATTAATTAAAAATACTAATATTGGAGTATATGTGGTATAATTCACACTAAAGGCTGCTAATTATCCATGCTTTATCGTGTTACAGTTACAAAAGTATACTACGAAGGTTTCCATGGAAAAAATGATGAGATTTTCCAAAAAATAAAATGATAACTTCCTGGCAAATCTAGACAATAAGAAATATAATGGTAATGGGATTGCATTTTATCATGTTTCTTGAAAAATAAATATTATCCACGCTATATTGTATTACAGCTACAAAAGTACACTGCCAAAGTTTCCACAGAAAATAATGATGTGATATACCAAAAAATTAAATTATGACTTCCTGGCAAATCTAAACAATCAAAAATGCAGTTGCAATGGGATCACATTCTATCATGTTCCTTGAAAAACAGAAATAATGTAACTACAGTTTACTTACCCCATCTAACACTGACATATTCTCCTGTACACCTGTGTGATATATCTTGAAACAGGGGATGAGGCACAGTGCAGGTATATTGATACATTCATTGCAAAAGTGTGAAGTTTGCTTTTTTTTACACTGTCCCTACCTTTCAGCTTACATTCTGATGGCTCATTACTGCACACACAGCAGTTTTGCTCATGTTTCTCATTTTCAGATCTGGATACAAAATGCTTAGCTACTTTATCCAGTCATCCGATTTCTGGGGCACCATCACAGTCGTTTACCTCTAATCACACTTGAGAGACATGTACAGTATGACAGAGGGGAAAAAACACCGCTCTTCCCATCCTAGGCCTACACCTAAAAACGATAATTTTCACAATAACTTTACCACTCACGTTTATAACCCACATACACTTTTTTTCTATTGCAACCTGTGGTGGGGGGGACACAATCTGGCCGCACTATGGGGTAGTACTACCACTCTGTGGCCAGGTTGTGTTAGGAAGAATACTGCCACTGTATTCCCTGCATGTTGTAAAAGGCGACTAAAAGGGGCGGGGTGAGGGGACTAGGGACCCCCTCCTCTGTTTTTTTAGTTCCTAAAAAGAGGCAGGCCAGAGAAAGGGATGGGGGATTGAGTTATCCCCGTACCCTGAAGATTGGGTCTATGAATGTGCGTGGATGTAGTACGATTGAGGCTAAAAGGGAGGAGATTGGGAGAATGTTTGTGAGAAGAAAGTTGGATGTGTTAGCTTTGAGTAAAACGAAGATGAATGGGAAGGGTGAGTCTATGTTTGGAAGTGTGACTGGAAGATTGTCTGGTGTTGATAGAGGAAGGGCGAGAGAAGGTGTGGCCTTGTTAGTGAGTCCAGAAGTACAGCAGTGTGTGACTGAATGGAAGGAGGTGTCATCGAAACTGATGTGGGTGAAAGCAAAATTTTAACGGGAGCTGTGGGTGTTTGTGAGTGCATATGGGCCTGGTAGTGAAAGGGATGAAGAAGAGAGGGAGTCTTTCTGGAATGATGTTGATGACTGTCTGCAGAGTTTTGGAGTGAATGTGGTAATGATGGGAGATCTGAATGCTAGAGTGGGAAATGTAGCAGTTGAAGGTGTAGTTGGTATGCATGGTGTGCCTGGAAGAAATGAAAATGGGGAACGAATGACAGGGATGTGTGTTGAGTGAGACATGGTGATTGGAAATACGCTGTTTGAGAAGAAAGATATTTATAAGTATACATGGGTGAGACAGGAGGGTGGAAGGGTTGTTGAAAGAGTTTGATGGACTACGTGGTTGTGTCTAGGAATGCAATAAGAAAATTGTTGGATGTGAGAGTTCTGAGAGGGGAGGGTGGAGGTATGTCTAACCACTACCTGGTGGAGGGAAAGTTAAAAGTAGGTATGAGATGGGTGAGAGCTAGGAAGGTTAGGTGTGGCAGGGAGGTTTTGAAAGTGAGTGAGTTGGATAAAAGAGAGAAAATGATAGAGTATCAGGAGAAATTGAAAGATGAGTGGAACGCAGTAAAAGATCAGGAAAATGGCAGTGTGGAGGAGGAATGGCAGTTGTTTAAGAATGCTGTGGTGGGGCATGCAGAAGAGGTGTGTGGTGTGAGACGTGTGGGTGGTGGTGTAAGAAAAGGAAGTGAATGGTGGTGCGAGGAGGTAAGTATGGCTGTGGCTGAGAAGAGACGTGCATATGAAGTGTGGCTGCAGAGGAAGGATGAGGTGTCATAGGAGAGGTATAAGGAAAGGAGGAATAGGGCGAGAAGAGCTGCGCATGATGCTAAAGTGGCAGCAGATGAGAGGTGGGGTAGGCGGCTGACTGAGAATTTTCAACAGAACAAGAAAATGTTTTGGAAGGAGGTGAAAAGGGTGCGAAAGGGTGAGTCAGGGAAGGAAGAGCGAATAAAAGCAGAGGATGGAAGGATGTTAATTGAGACTGATGCAGTAAGGAAGAGATGGGCAGAGTATTTTGAAAGATTGTTAAATGTAGAGGAGGAAAGGGTAACTGAAATTGTGGCAGATGGAAGGGTGCAAGGAATAAATGTATTGGGAGAGTTGAATGATTCTTTGATCACGAAGTAGGAGGTGGAGAAGGCAGTAAAGAAGATGAAAACAGGGAAAGCTGCAGGTATGGATGGGTGTGCTGTTGAATGCCTGAAGAGTGGTGGAGTGACTATTGTTGACTGGTTAGTAAGATTGTTGAATGTGTGCTCTGTGAAAGGTATGGTGCCAATTGACTGGGCAAGTGCTTGTGTGGTCCCGTTGTATAAAGGCAAGGGTGATAAGTATGAATGTACTAGCTTTAGGGGTATAAGTCTGTTGAGTGTTGTAGGTAAGGTGTATAGCAGAGTGTTAATTATGAGAGTTAGAGAGGGTAGAGAGGGAGTAATTGGTGATGAGCAGTGTGGCTCTAGGAGAGGGAGGGGATGCGTCAATCAGGTGTTTGCTGTGAGACAAGTGTGTGAAAAGTATTTAGCGAAAGGCAAGGATGTGTTTTGGGCATTCATGGATTTAGAGAAAGCATATGACAGAATTGATAGGGAGGCTTTGTGGACTGTTTTAAGATTGTATGGACTTGATGGTAGGTTACTAAATGGGGTGAAAAGTTTTTATCTAAATAGCAGAGCGTGTGTAAGAGTGGGAAATGCTGTGGGTGATTGGTTTCCCGTGAGAGTGGGGCTGCGACAGGGATGTGTGATGTCACCTTGGTTGTTTAATATTTATATGGATGGTGTTGTAAGAGAGGTGAATGCAAGGGTTTTAGGTGGAGGTCTGAGTCTGGTCAATGTCGATGGTGGAGAGTGGAATCTTAAGCAGCTGCTGTTTGCAGATGATACTGCACTGGTGGCTGATTCAGAGGAGAGATTGAGACAGTTGGTAGAGGAGTTTGGAAGGGTGTGTGAAAGCAGGAAATTGAAAGTAAATGAGAATAAGAGTAAAGTGATGAAGTGTACAAGGTTGGTAGATGGTAGGGGGATGAATATAGTTTTGAATGGTGAGTTGCTTGAGGAGGTGGAGTGTTTTAAATATTTAGGGTCGCATGTTGCTATGGATGGAAGAATAGATGCAGAAGTGAAGTTTAGAATAAATGAAGTAGGAAAGGTGCTGGGAGGATTGAAAAAAGTGTTTCGATGTTGTTCGCTCAGAATGGATGTAAAGAGAAGGGTGTATGAGAGTGTTGTGGTACCAACTGCGTTATATGGGGCTGAAACATGGAATATGGGTGTAGTAGAGAGGAAAAGTTTGAATGTAATGGAGATGAGGTGTCTGAGGAGTATGTGTGGAGTGACGCGTATGGATCGAGTGCGAAATGATGAAGTGCGAAGGAGAACTGGAGTTGTTCGGGAGATGGCTGGTAGAGTTGAGCAGAGGGTGTTGCGATGGTTTGGGCATATGGAGAGAATGGTTAATGAGCGATTGGTGAAAAAGATAACTAGATCTGATGTGAGAGGTGTAAGGCTGAGAGGGAGACCACGAATAGTTTGGATGGACCGTGTGAAGAGAGCGCTGGATGCGAGAGGGATGTATGTTGAGCAAGGAAGAGTGGCTGTGCGTGACAGAAATAAATGGAGAGAAATTGTGAATGAATAAATGATGACGCAGCCCTGAGGGGATATTTTCCCGCATTTGGTCTGATCAGCTAGTCAGGTCAGGTGCGAGCAAGGGGATGGGTCTATTATGATGTGGCAGGGGTAAACCAGCTCTGCTGTCGGGCCCTGCTGCGGATGTCACTGATTGCACTGCGCAGTTGACCCATGTGTGGTGTGGTGTGGTGAGGATCTGTCCCTTCTCCCCTTTGGGGCTAAGATGCGATTAACTGTGTTTGAATGGATGAGTAAATGGGGAGTGTGTCGTCCTGTCTCGGCTACCTCCCTTTCCATGGGGGAAGCAGCCTAGGTATATAGATATAGATAGATAAACTCAAACAGGATGAGCTACAATAACTTGCACATATATACCCATACACCTCCAATAGATAGATTATATGTGAAACACAGTGAGACAACGATAATCGACAGAAACGCCTGTTCAGATCCCAGCAGAAAACGTTCTTATTATGTATATTGGCACTTTATTCTGGCATTGCACGTATAATGACGTTTAGCTACATGCATTGATCTCTGATGTTATTTAGATAACTAGCATAAACCTTACCTGAAGGAGACTCAAGAAAGGGTCCAAGGCAGAAGAACACGAGCGTGTGGGTGATGCGTGGGTGGTCAGCCACCCGACGCTGGTGGCAGCTAGAGCAACTACAGTCATGGCCACACCCAGGCAAGGGTGGTAGATTTAAGTCGTGTAGGTTAAAAAAAAAGATTGGAGGAAGTGGACTACAGTCAAGTCAAAGCATGTGGTTTTTTTTTTTCTCAACCATGAACACGCAATGTAACTAAAGGGTTAAGCATATGTACAAGAAATAATCCAAAATTTAACCAAAACAACAAATCATACTTAAAAAAATAATAATAATGATAACAGGACTGAGTGGGTTAAACCATGCAAAAATCTAAAATCAGTGCTCCAGACCTAACAATAAACCAAGGTCACATAAACAAAGTACATGTACTAACCCGTTTGGTAAATATTGAGTTTAGCGCAACAAATGCAGCAGCCAGGAGTCCATAGACCACACCCAGGATTGACAGTGACCCTGAAATTACAGTAACATTTATAGAAAGTGCTGCAGTGTACCCTGAAATCATATTCAGATATTAATGGAATGGTAAGCTCATCTATTCAGTATATACCATAAATGATTAAAAATTCTCTCTCTCTTTCTCTCTCTATCTATCTAATTTTTAAAATGCTCAGAAAAGGGCACTCACTCAATATCTGGAACCTGACACTCCTGAAGTGGCTGACAAATCCATTCTTATTAGCTACAAATCACATCTTAAAACTTTACCTGCAACATTCTCTTGGTCAACTCCAAGGTAAAACCCTCCAATAATGACACCGCAACACACCAAAGCTCGCAAAGAAGTTTTCTCACCTGGGGATTTGGCAAATAAGAATGGTGATTAACTTTCCATTAATGACATGCAAAGTTCATTTATGGTAAGACCCATTATCTACAGTCAGTCATGTGTATGTGAAGGCCATTATTTCAGCTGATGCGTAGTACTGTAATTCAATGTTTACACTATTAAAGTATCCAGCCTGGTCACCAAATGGCAGCTCTCCACACTTCTCGACCTATGGCGGCCTCCCTATTCAGTTTCTCATCCCTGAGGTCACACTCTATGACCCTGTGACAGGTCTTTTTTGGTCTGCCTCTTCAACCCTACCCTCAGAGGTCACATCTCTCTCCTTCCTCACCCAACTGTCATCTTCCATCCTCTCAACATTCCCAAACCATCTCAATCTACCCCTCGTAATTAAAATTCCCAAACATTCAGGTCCCATCCTTCCTCTCTACTTTTCAGTCACAATCCTAGCCCCCCTAGGCTTTGCATTCAAGGAAGCACTACAAATCCCTCCAATGACAGTCATTTCTGACTGTTTATGCCTACGAAAATCCTCTTCCTTTCCTCCCCAGGTTTCACTACCATACAGCATTACACTCACAAAACATACCACATAAAAGGATCTGTTGGCAAGGAGGGAGAGTGCTCTTAATGTTAGGAGAGGCAACAGCTCCCTACCCTTCCTCCAACTACTCCTTACCTTAGTCCAGAGCTAGCTCCAGCACTGCTTCCAGCACATTACATGTCTCCCAAAAACAAAACTCCTCCACACACTCAAGAGACTCTCCAGCATAATTAATCCTTCCACGGCACTCAATCTCTGCATGATCTCCCCAACACACTGCACACACGAGTTAAGTATTATTCTGCACCCTACCTGTTATACCACTACATCTCTTGTGCACAAACTTCTATCTATCTATTGCCAGACACCTCAATCTCGTTTGGAGTGGCCACAAACAAATCGCCTCCACGTCACCCTGGCCCCCACCATTTCACTGCCCTGCTCCCAACTCACACCCCCCTCTCTCATATACCTCTCCACCCCATCCCTCCATCTCATCCTTGGCCTCCCCCTCTCTCTTCCCCCCTCCACCTCACTCATATACTCTCTTCGTCAGTCTTTCACCCTCCATACTTTCCACATGGCCAAACCACCTCAGTGTGTTCCTCATAACGCTTCCTATCACATTCACATCCATACCACAATGCTCCTTTATATCCTCATTCGTCAGCCTGTCTCTCCATGTGACTCCACAGGCTCCTCTTAAATAACTCATTTCCACTGCTCTCACTCTTGACTTGTGTCCTTCCAACAACGTCCAAGCTTCACTTCCATACGTTGGAGTTGATATCACAATACTGTCATGTAGTAACTTTTTCACTTCCATGCTCACTTCCCTGTTTCTTATCACTGCTTTCAAGGAACCAGCAACCTTTCTTCCCTGCTGTACCCTTGCAAGCACTTCACCCTCCAAACCTCCATCCTTACTCATCACGCTACCCAAGTACTTAAACGTACTCACATTTTCCTATTCCTCACCATCCAACCTCGCTGTACATTCACTGACTCCACCTCTCTCAAAGACCATCACTTTACTCTTCCCTACATTCACCTTTAGATTCCGTTTCTTACACACTCTTCCAAACTCATCCACCAAGCCTTGCAGCTCCCCTTCGTCTTCACTCAACAGCACAGTATCATCTGCAAACAACAGAACAGGGAGTTTCCAAACACTATCCTCTCTCACCAGGGCCACTCCAACATCCACTACCCTACCTTGTATCTCTTTTATTACCCCATCCATATACAGACTGAACAACCATGGAGACATGACACATCCAAGTTTCAACCCAACCTTCAAAGAGAAAAATTCACTTAGTTCACCATCCACATGCACTGCAGCCTTAGCACCATCATACATACTCTTCACAGCATTCAATAACTTCCCATCTACTCCATATATTCTTAATAGTTTCCACAATCCTTGTCTATCCACCCTGTCATATGCTTTCTCCAAATCCATGAAAGCCGCATACAACTTCTTTCCCTTCTCTAGAAACTTTTCCACTGATGATCTAAGAATGAATATCTGATCTACACAACCTCTTCCCTTCCTAAAGCCTCCCTGTTCTTCTCCAACTAATTCCTCTGTTCTTTCTCTAACTCTGTCAATAAGTATCCTACCATACACTTTTCCTATTATACTAAGAAGACAAATGCCCCTATGATTACCACACACTTCTTTTTCCCCTTTTCCTTTGTACAAGGGAACTTGCTGTATCATAAACACTAGACACCATCGAGTTACTTCCCACATCACTGTGACATACTGCACATAGCCATATTTCTTATGCTTTTGACAGTACCATCACCAGCCCCAGATATCATCACCTTTGCTTTATCCGCATTTGCTCTCAAAGCCTTGTGCCCCATTCCATCTACCCATTTCCTAAATCTTCCCTCTGCTTCCCTTTCACTCTCTGCAATCAACAACAAGTCATCAATACATACCATCTCCCACAGAAGTCTATTTCTGAAGTCATGTGACAAAGCTTCATGCACCATGACAAAAAATAAGGGGTTTAAGTTTGACCCACAATGCATGCCAACATTCACAGAATACTCATCACTCAAATCTCCATTCACTCTTATTTGGGTGTGAGCACCCACAAACATAGCCATAACCACTTTAATCACCCACTCCATGATTCCAAACTTTCTCAATGCCCTCTTCACCACCTCCCTATGCACTTTTCTTTTCTATATACTTTTCCTGAAGCTGTCAGACAATGAATAAGACATCAGTGGTCCTTTTGCCTGGCATAAACCCAAACTGCATCTCCATTACCTGCATAATCCAGTATAAAAGTTTCATGCATCTACAATTTCCTCTATCCAGGGCATCACCCTTCCCCTTATACACATTTACAATTCCACTCTTCAGTCAGGCATCTGGGACAACACACTCGTTTATCATCATCACCATTTTCATCAACTGGACATCCTTTCCCACCCTAGGGCAGGGTGAGGAGTAGCAACGTCCAGATAGCCCAAGTTTGTCCAATCCAACGGGCCATGCTTCCATTCACTCATCATTCAAGCCCCCGGAAGACTGGCTCTATCTGATACACCAAAAACTTTCACCACATTCTGTAGCTTCACATAAAAGTATCCGATAGGGTCAAACTGAATGCTGTCACGTTCAAAAGGAGTCCAATATCCCTGATCATGCACTTTCTCTCACAACATTCATCCAGCCAGCTCGATCTCGTCAGTCCCCTAGCCTCTCTGACTTTAATACCTCTCATCCTCACACACTCATCCACCATATCCCTCCATCTTCTCCTTGGCCTACCTCATCTCCACATGACCATACTATCTCAGCACAGTGCACTCTCTTTGATTCTGGTGTCCAAAGACTCTCACTCCGAATCTTTCATGAATCACATTATTTCATATCCCATCCACTCTCCATACTCCACAGACATTCCTCAGCAGCCCCATCTCCACTGCTCTCACTCTTAGAGTTTTCATTTTCATGCCACACCATAGTCTCACATCCATAAGTTAATGTTGGCACTAACACTCTTTCATGTAAGCCTCGTGCAGCTGCAACACGTAAGCCTCTGTTTCTTATCAAGGCCTTCATTGCAAGCTACCTTCCTTCATTATGTCACTCTACTTTCCACTTCTTTTGCGCATTTTCCTCTCTTTTCTATCACTGTTCCCAGGTATTTGAATTCTCTCTCCAATTCCAGTCTTTCTCCATTCACTGTATCATCACACTGGGGGCCACCTTCTTTCTTAATTACCACCACTTTACTCTTTTCTACATTTACTCTCAAAGCATGATGCTAACAGACATCAGCAAAACTCTGCACAAGTCTACCAAGTTATTGTGCTGTATTTGCAAGTAGTACTACATCATCAGCATACAACTACCCCATATATATATATTGTACAACCATGAGGACATCACACAACCTTGTCACATGCCCACACTGATTATGAACCATTCACTTAGATGCCCATTTACCCATACATATGCCTCACTGCCATCATAAAAACTCCCAATGGCACCTAGCACCTTACCATCTATGTCGTACAAGTGAAAAACCTTCCACAATCCTTCCCTGACTACTTTGCTGTATGCTTTTTCCAGATCCATGAATGCCATAAACACCATACAGTCCTCTCACAAGCCTTCTTCATTATCTGTCTCACTGCAAATATCTGATCCACACTTCCTCTGCCACTCCTAAAGCCACCCTGTTCATCACTCACCGGGACTTCTGATATCTCTCTTACTTTATAACAATTTTTCCATATACCTTTCCTGCAATACTCAATAAACTTATACCATGAAAATTCTTGCATTCACTTCGCTCACCTTTATTATTGTACATGGGTGCAATCACAGCCTTTTTCCACTCTGCTGGAACAGTTTCATTCATCCATGCCGTCTTACATATCTCCAACAAGCACTTCATTCACTCCCTCCAATATACTTAATCATCTTTGCATACACCTCATCAACCCCAGCTGCTTTCCCATTTTTCAGCCGCTTTGTAGTGTTCTTCACCTCTGTGAGTGTCATGTTTCCTGGCACTGCATTCCTTCTCTGCACACTCCCAAAACCAATCATGTTTACAGCGGCTCTGCTCTCTCTATTCCTATTCATCAGGCTTTCAAAATATTCTTTCCATCTGGTCCTTACTTCATCTCCATGGGTTAATAATCTACCACTTACATCCTTCACACTTTCACATTTCTTTCTGCCGTCACTTCTACATTTCCGCACCTCTTTCCATATTAACGTCCCATTTTCAGAGTAATTTGCATTCACTTTCTTTCTAGATCATCATTTACCTCCTCCTTTTTCCTCTTCACTGGTCTCTTTACATGCTTCTTGCTCTCAATATATTCAATTCTTATTTCAACTGAATCTCTGTCCTGTAACCACTGTAGCCACTTCTTTCTCCTTTCCTCCACTGCTCTCTTAACCTCTCCATCCCACCGTGCCATACCTTTCTTATTTGCTGTAACTTGCCACACCACACACTGCTTTAGCATTCCTAACTAAGCAATCCCTATATGCATTCCACAGGCTGTCCAGATCCATTTCATTCCAATTCACTGATATCAACTCTTCCCCTACTTTGGTCCTGTATTCATCCGCCATTTCTTTGATCCTCAGCTTCCTGACTTTCAGTCTTTCTCCCTGACAGCTCCTCTCTCTCCTGGTCCACCTCACTCCTCTCAGCTTGATCTTGTATACCACAATCATATGATCTGATAGACCTCCACGTTGTCCTGTCACGGCCCTCGTATCAGCAACCATTCCTAGCATCGACCTCTCTACGAGCATGTAATCAATCAGGTTACTTTCAACACAATCCCTGTTCCCTCTATACCATGTATATTTATGTGCATCTTTGTGTTTGAAATACGAGTTACAAATGCACGACCTCTTTTCCTGACACATATCCTCCAGTCACTTCCCATTTTCATTTTCTCCTGGTACTCCATTACAACCCATTATGTCATCCTCAGGACCAGTGCCTTATCACCCATTCGTATCGCCCATTACGAACACTTTATAGCTCCTGGGCAGTTCTTCCACTGCTTCATCCAGCTCATCCCCAAAACTCTTTTTCTCTGTCTCACTCCTGTCATCACACGGTGCATATGCTACAATCACTGCCACTTTCACCTTTTCAAACTTGAACTTGACATACATACAGTACATCTCGAGCTGACACGCTTGTAATTTCTCATTCCACTCTGCCACACCTCATTCATCAACAAAGCAACTCCTTCCTTGCATCTTTCTCACCCATTCATGCCCAATCTTACACATTTCACACCCTCCCACTCCTCCACTTCACAACCTTTCATCTTTGTTTCACACAATGCCATTACAGCATATCTCGCACTCTTGAACATATTCACTACTTCCACCCTCTTGCTCTTCTCATTCACCCCTCTCACATTCCACATGGCCATGCGAATCTGCCCATTTGGTTGGGACCTTAGGCAGGTATTGGGCCCTCCGAGGCTCTCCGAAGTGATTTTTGATAGGGGAATCTGGAGGACACATAACCCAGCTAGAAACACCAGTTATATGGTTACTAACCAGCATAGTAAATGGTTTCCTAGGCACAGGAAACCATTTGGTTTGTCATTCAGTGTAGAGACCATATGACATCCCTACAGTGAGTGAATGGATGATGGGTGTCCCCACCTACCACTTCCATAATCAAATTTATCAAATCAGTGACCGAATCCACCGTCATATCTCCTGAAGCCTTCAACATTTCAGCAGTCAACCCAGATACACTCACTGCATTCTAGATTGAATCCTGCCTATTGCCCTGCTCACAGTAGCAGCATCAATCAAAGGCAAATGGCCTAACACTGGATCTGCTGACTCCAAACCTTCAATGTTCCAGTCAAACCCCTCACTCAGCAGCCAGGCATAATGCTCTCTCCAGGCACCTTTAATATCCTCACTGTCCACCACTAACTTTCCTTCATCACTCTTCACTCACTGCACACCTACAACATCCCTGTTTCTCCTCTGATCTGCCACCTTAAATATCATATTCTTCCTTTAAGCACTATTTAGGTTATCCAGTAAAACTCTCCGAGACTCACATTTTGCCCTGTACACCAACTTTCTGGCACTATGCATGCATGGCAGCCAAGCATTCCTTTCTGTTACCACCCTTTTCCATTTCTGGATAAGTCTTCTTTTTTCCTTAACTGTGTATTTTACACCCTAATTCCACCACCATGTTAACTTATGCCTTGGTGGGCCCCTTGTCCATCCACACAGTGAACCGGTAACTCTCAAAAGAATGTTCTTGAGAGCTCTGTACTGGTCATAACACTGATGTCTACAGCTAGGTCACCAGTCCACTCATCTCACTATAGATGGCATTCCTTCCAACTTGGTTGGACAGGTCCTCTTCTTCACTAACCACTCCTTCAGTACCATGTCACATATCAGTAATTTGTACTGCTGCACAAACTGTTTGCTCACTATAGCTTTAACATCCTTCACCATCCTCCTGTCAACCTCCTGATTAGGAGGTTAATAGGAGGACAGTCAATCTGGCTACTATTACCCTGAGACTCATATGTAATCATAAAATTCTCTCCTTCCTAAAATTGTGTGAACACAATCATGTTCACTCCTTCCCTTCTTCACTTGCATGACCATTAAAACCCCATCCAAAACCACAAATCTCATCATCCCCCATACCACCAATAACATGTCTCAAATCATCGCAGAATCTATCTTTTTCTTCATCATCCAAGCCAGCCTGAGGAGCATATGCCAATATACAGCAATCGTTCAATTATCCATTGTCACAATATCTGGCTCAAAGCAATATCCAGTGCTTTTTGCCTGGCTCTATTAAAACAATATCTGGCAAAATTAGGCAATATCCAGCTCAGAAACGGGAAGCAATCAGCGGTACTATGCATTTTTTGGTGTTGATGTGCATCATCTGATTCAGATGTGGGACCCAATCAGCACATGGGCAGACCCCACAACATGCCAGCCAATCACACTGCGTTGTGGGTGCAGCCCACCCAATGCGCCAAGTCTACCATCGCTCGCTCATTCTTTCCCATGGACGCCATATAGTGAGAACGTATCTGTACATTGTGCATTTGTGACCCACACTGTGGCTACCCCTTAGTGCTGTGACTCTTAGCCTGTGGCCCCTCATGCCTCACTCGTTGCTGTAGCCTGTAGTGCTGTGACTTCTTTGTGGCCCCTCAGTGCTCTGTGCCCTAGTGCTCTGATTACTGTATACAGAGGACACAGCTATGCATTGTGCATTTGTGACTGATGCAGTGGTCATTCACCACCAGACCACATGGGATTAAGTGCACATGTACTGCACTGTGTACTACTCTAGCCTCTATCAATGCCAATACTTGGTGATTACAGAATTATTATGATTACATTATGTACTGTATCAATAGTGTATTGTATTTTATGCCTGATTTTAATCTTTTACTCATGGGTAATATTGTTGGAAAATTTAAAAGATAGAGGGTCGAGACAGATAGCTTTGGGTAGTGACACATTTTCTGCCTCAACGCTGAATGTATAGCCGATTAAGGGTCTATCTATCTATCTATCTATAGCCCGACGCCCTAATCCTGCAAAGGGTGGCCGCAGACAAAACGCCTCCAAGTCACTCTGTCACCCACCATTTGACTCCCCTCCCCCCAACTCACCCCCCCCTCCCTCATATACCTCTCAACTCCATCCCTCCACCTCATCCTCGGTCTACCCCTCCCTCTCCCTCCCTCCACCTCACCTACATACACCCTCTTAGTCAGTCTTTCATTCTCCATCCTCTCCACATGTCCAAACCACCTCAGTGTATTTCTCCTAATCTTCTCAACCACATCCACATCTACCCCACAACGTTCCTTCACTTCTTCATTCGTCAACCTGTCTCTCCATGTCACTCCACATGCTCCTCTCAAGTAACTCATTTCCACTGCTCTCACTCTTGACTTGTTCCCCTCTTGCAAGGTCCATGCCTCGCTTCCATACGTCAGGGTAGGGATCACAATACCATCATGCAGTGACTGCTTAACTTCCATACTCACCTCCCTATTTCTCATCACTGCTTTCAGTGTGCCAACAACCTTCCTTCCCTGCTGTACCCTTTCACGTACTTCATCCCCCAAAGTTCCATCCTTACTCATCACACTACCCAAGTACTTGAATCCACTCACATTCTCCATATCCTCACCATCCAACCTCACTGCACACTCTGTGACTTCATTCCTCTCAAACACCATAACTTTACTTTTGTTTACATTAACTTTCAGCTTCCTCCTCCTACACACTGTCCCAAATTCATTCACCAAACCTTGCAACTCCCATTCATCTTCACTCAACAATACTGTATCATCAGCAAACAGCAACACCGGAAGCTTCCAAATCTCACCCTCATTCATTAGGGCCAGCCCCACATCCACTGCCCTACCTTGTACCTCCTTTACGACCCCATCCATATATATATTAAACAGCCATGGAGACATTACACACCCCTGTTTCAGTCCCACATTGAGATCAAAGAACTCACTCAGCTCACCAGCCACTCGCACCGTAGCCCTAGCTCCCTCGTACATACTCTTCACAGCACTCAACATTTTCCCCTCCACTCCATATATTCTTAATACCTTCCACATACCTTTCCTATCTATTCTGTCATAAGCTTTCTCCAAGTCCATGAAGGCAGCGTACACTTTCCTTCCCTTCTCTAGATACTTCTCCACTAAACATCTTAGAACAAATATCTGATCTACACACCCTTTTCCCTTCCTAAATCCCCCTTGTTCTTCTCCAACTAGCTCCTCTGTCATATGCCTAACCCTATCAATGAGTATTCTACCATATATTTTACCAGTCACACTAAGAAGGCAAATACCCCTATGGTTACCACATACTTCTCTCTCCCCTTTTCCTTTGTACAGAGGAACAATTATACCTGATTTCCAGTCCTCTGGAACCCTTCCCTCTTCCCAAGCCAATCTACACAACTTCCATATCCACTCCACAACAATCTCACCCCCATACCTAAGCATTTCACCACACACTCCATCAATTCCTGGGGCCTTTCCCAGCTTAATCTTCTTCATCGCTTCCACTACTTCCGACCTACTGATCTCTTCCTCCCTCCTCTCATCTCTTCTTCTCCCAGCCATTCCCCAACCACTTATACTTACACTGCTCTCACTCTCTACATTCAACAAATCCTCAAAGTGCTCCTTCCATCTCCTCAATTTCTCTCTCTTCTCCACCAACAATCTATTATTCCTATCTTTCACTCCCCTACTATTTCTCCTTTCACACTGCCTTACTTTCTTTACCTCCTTCCAAAACAATTTCTTACTCTCCCTCCATTTCACACTCAGATTCCTCCCAAACTCTTCATCCACTTTCTTCTTACTCTCCTTCACCAGTCTCTTAACCTCCCTTCTCCTGCTCACATATACCTCTCTCTTCTCTCTCTCATCTTCTCCCTTACCTCTACTCGCCAACCATTCACCATATGCCTTCTTCATTTGTTCCACAGCTCGTTTCACCTCATCATTCCACCATGCTGTCCCTTGCACACCCTTGCATCTCCTCCTCACTCCACAAACCACCTCACACGCTGCGCTTATCTCTTCCGTGAATTTCTTACATACGTCTTCCACCCCTTCCATCTGCTCTAGCTCATACCTTCCCAATCTTTCTTCCACTATGCTCTTATACTCTGTCCTCTTCTCACTATCTTGCAATTTCTCCACTCTTCTCACAGGAGCTGCTTCCTCCTGTCTTCCCCTTCGCCTCCTCAACCACTTTCTTTGCAGCTCTACCTTGGCCATCACTAAGTGATGGTCCGAGACTCCATTCCCCCACCCTCTCCACACCCTTGCATCCAACACTTGTCTTCTCATTCGCTCATCCACACACACGTAGTCTATCATTGCCTTTCGTTCAACAAGTTCACCATCCATCCTCCTCATTACTCTCCATGTATACCGGTGGATCATCTTATGACGAAAGTAGGTGCTGGCTGTTGCCAACCCCTTACCAGCACAGATGTCCACCAAAGCACTACCATTCCCATCTACTTCTGCTGGCACACCCCACTGACCAACCACTCCATCCACTCTTACATTCCCGACTTTGCCATTCATGTCTCCAATCAACAGCACTCTCTCGCTCCTCTCAAACTTGTCCATACATGCTTCAAGTCTCGCCCAAAACTCATCTTTCACTCTTGCCACTCGATCCTCTGATGGAGCATACATACATACAATCGCCCATGCTTGTATACCTACTTTCATCCTCACCCATACGATCCTTGCACCCACTGTTCCATACTCTCTTATATTCTCCTTCCACTTCTTTCTTATCATCAGACATACTCCCTCTCTTGCCCTCTCATTCTCACTGACTCCCGCACATATACCTACACCGTATTCCCATTCTCTCATCCTTTCACCTTTCCATTTAGTTTCAGTCAATCCACATATATCCACTTTTGCATCCTCAAGCACCTGGACAATCTCTCTCTCTTTCACTTCATCATTCACTCCTCTCACATTCCACGTTCCTACCCTCAGAATGTCCTTTGTCCGTTCCTTAGTCGTCAACGTATGGTCCGTCCGGGTCCGAGGCGCTTTATTTGCTTTTTTAGTTAGTTCTTTTTACAGGGTGGGGCACTAACCCACCACCAACCCTTTTAGTCGCCTCGTACGACAAGCAGGGATACTGGGGGAGTATTCTTGAAACCCCCCTACCCCCAGGGATTAAGGGTACCTATGCAATATCCGATGTGGTCGTTGGCTGAATTACGTCAAATAACTGAGAGATTACTGTACACACACGAGGTCTGTTAAAAAAGAAACCAAACTTTTTCAATAGTGCACCAACTAGTCGGCATGGTGTGATCGCGATGGGTGTGCTGTGAGGTGGTGACTTTGAGCTTTAGTTTAACACTAGCCATATCCCACCACATCACTTAGTCACTGAGGTACACCCACATTAGTGAACATGTGTTTAGTGCACCTGGTGAACTTTCTTATATCTCTCCTATCATCTGAAATTGGTGACTTTTCGTGAGTTTCAAAGGGGAGGGGGGCGGCGTCCATACAGGCCATATCCAGAGAGCAGGGCAGCTGAGAAACAATAGTCATCTTGTGTTTGCCAAAAATTCATGGATAGGAAGAGATATGTACAGTAAGTAGGTGCACTGTCATGGTACAGTATCCAGGTATAATATATCATAATTGTAGATACAGTATAATACAGTATATTGTAGTCATCGCCGAGCAATGATAACTGTGTTGATTTGTAGGGATTTTACAAAAGCAATGTTCATACTTGTAATAGATGGCAGGAGAAAGATAAAGATGAGTCTGGGGTTTGATTGCAGTTTATTTTCTTCCAAGGGAATATCTCAAGAGTAATACTGCAGTGAGTAATAGTGAGTCTCACAAGAACGTACTGAGGTGAGAGCTACTGGCTAACCCGTGCGCTTCTTCCTCCTCTCCTCGCCGTCTCTATTCTCTCCTAAACCCTTTCTGCCCTGTCTCTCCCATTTCTCCTTCATATAAGTGGTTGTGTCACGTGTAAGGGCACGGGTGTGTGGAACCTTCTCAAGCCTGGAGACTTTCCGATCAGGCATCACACTTTGCTGTATTTTGAAATTCCTAACTGAGAATGTGCAAACGTTATTTCCTCTAGCCCTCTTGCCCAGGCATGACTTTCATCTAACCTCTATATTACATATATACGTTACTAGCTATTATGTAGTGTGTTATGATATTTTAGAGTCCTGACATCGGTCACGCCCCTGCTGGTGTACCTACGTCAGCCTGTGGTAATTAATTACAGTATAGCCAATTGATACATGGTATTCATAACAATATTGTGGAGACACAATAATACTGTAGAAATATAATACACTGTAGTAATATATACTATGTATAATGGAGTAAATACATGGTAGTAAAATACTGAATACAGAATATTGTATAACATATTGTAGTAATATATTGGCACAAATGTGTATGTACAACAGACATACACATATATTTATGCAATGGTAGTATAATGGCAATACCATGCCAAGACTATAGTAAGAGTCACATATAGAGACGGAATATACTTACGATATATATATACAGTATATATATATATATATATATATATGTATACAGTACCCTCGCGTCCAACATGCATTAGTCCAGCACGATTCGGGTCCAGCACGGAGAGCAATTAATTAGTATTATTTAATATGATTTAATTACTGCAACACGAGTGTGTTAGCATAACACGCACAGAGCTCCGAGAAGTGGGCTAAATCCGCAGAGTTCACTCTAGCCCGATCACCCCCGGTCCAACACGGTCATACTGGACATTTTCATGATGATGATAGCCAATGAAAAACTTCTGATCAAGTAGCCTTCCCCGCCCGCTATCGTGACGTGATCGTGATGCCGCCCAATTAAAAACGCTTCTGGTGTCACGTGATGTTTTGTTTACATTTCTCCCGCCACAGCGCCACTCAGTCGCATAATTGCATTGGAAGGTGCTTTTTTCTTGCTGCATTTTCTGCCCTTGTTACTGCATTTTACCCTGCTCATGATGCCTAGGAAGCCTTCTGAGAACCCCAAGAAGCGTCGGCACCTCCCTCAGGCCACCAAGCTAGAAAGCATCGAGAGGAAGAAGAAAGGGGAGAGGAAAGTTGACATTGCCAAAGCCTACAACATGAATGAAGCCAACGTGATCATAATAAAAAACTTAAGACAAGATCCTGGCAGCCGAAGGCTATCACACGGCACTTCATACCAGGTTTGCCGAGGATACGATGGTAAAACGGAACGGTAACGTGGTAAAATTGCCGACGATACCACGGGCATTTGGAATTCATCTGGATGGATTCCTGCCGACATACAATGGGGAAAACAGTGTGACCAAAACCCAGGCGACTCGACAGAGAATGTATCGTACTACAGCACTGAACATTTAGCCTGACACTGAATACATAGTAATATTTTAGAATAAATATCAGTCGTTTTGAAACCCTTCTCATCGGCGTGCGTACCAGTTTATAAACAAAGTTGCTTCTCCTTATTCTCTACCGAGTCAGCGACAGCGATCACTTTCCACAGTCACGAGACGGGGCTGTGGCAACAGTGTGAGAAGCATGCACTTTGCCGAGGGCTAGGACAGGCAGAAGCAGGACCTTCCATGGCTGTGGACGAAGATAGTGATTCTGAGTGTGATTTCGAAGGATTTATGAGGGAGGTTTGATTTTGAAGGATTTATGAGGGAGGTTTGATTTTGAAGGATTTATGAGGGAGGTTTGATTTTGAAGGATTTATGAAGGAGGTTGAGGAGAAGCAACGGCCATTACCCGCTAGTGACGCCAGCAGCCATCCTCCGGGGACCCAGTTGGACTAACTACAGCCTTGGATACCACCTTCCATTCCCAGCAAGCCCACCAACACTATCCTAAAAGGTTAGTTATCATTCATAGCACAGTACCATTTATTATAATTACAATAGTACCAATATATGTATAGGTATATGGTAGGTATTTAGGGTGACTTCTCCGAGGGTTGCTGACATAATTCATTTTTCCTCATAAGCTCTATTGTTAGTCCAACATGTTTTTGGTCCAACACGTGACCCATGCATGACAATATTACCGTGCTGGACGCGAGGGTACTGTATATATATATATATATATATATATAGATAGATAGATATATAGATAGATAGATAGATAGATAGATAGATATAGATACAGATATAGATATATATATACAGTAGAACCTCTCTCATTCGGACTATATGGGGGGAAGGGTTGTCCGAATTAGCAGATAGTCCGGACCATCAGGGTAATTCCAGTTCATACCAAAAACTATCTACATATGGTATGTTTGTTAATTATTAACATATGTGGCATATGTCAACCCTACATAACTGCAAAAGATGAAAGGATACTAAAATAACCAAACTAATCATGTATGATAGTTTTGTACTGCATAATTTACAGGTAAGGCCATGACAAGAAACTAGCCTACATTTTAAATTGTAGTAAGTGAATAAGGCCCGTGCAGGCAAAAAAATAAATTAATTAGTTAACTGTAATATTTGGAATAAAAATAAAACTTATGTAGGCAAAAAATACATTGTCATCTTTGGCATATTGATAACGCCCATATGGGCAAGAAGCTAATGTTTGATGTACAAGTAAAGTACATTTGAGTACAGAAAATAACCTACAGTAATCACTAAACACTGCAGAATATTCTGACCCATTTTTGTGTAGGCAAACTCCTCCTTTTAACACTTTTATTCATTGCAGAAGCTACACTTGCATTAAGGGGCATAGTAAGGAGGATTAACTTTTGAAATACAGCGTAAAAATATTAGTGGCTGGTGAACGAGTTGATGGAACGAATGCTAGCATGTGTTTAAACAGGCGCCCATGTTGAGACCTAGCGTGATCCGAGACTAAACGAATGATGATCGCTTTCCGCGCCGATACTGAAAATGACTTTAGAATTACTTTCAACATATTTTTGGAGCTTATTACAGTATTTTTAAATTTTGTCCGAATTAACAGAAGTCCGGATTAAAGGGGTCCGGACCAAAGAGGTTCTACTGTATATATATATATATATATATACTTAGTGATATATTAATACTGTTATATGAAATGGATACATGTATATATCATTTAAGCATGATTAGATTAATATTATATTAATATGTTACCTCATTGGTGGAGGATTAGTGCCCCTCCCTGTAAAACAATTAACTCTAAGCCCTTGGCCACCCCATTTGGGATACATGGCATCTGGCAATGAATGAATGAATAATTTTCCTTATTTTTTTTTTCTTTGTATATATAATTTACACTATTTACATTTCATACACATTTCACTCATGGGGTCTCACTTGACTGCTTACTCTTTCTCCTGTAAATACCATCTCCAAGCTTGCAATTTTTGCTTGCATTCTGTGCATCACCAATAATAATACCATATACTAAATACAATGGAGAAGACAACTGAAGCTGGGCTATACACATAATATGGATTGAACAGGGCTTCACTGTTTGACTGATTAATTGCAAAGTTTCAAACTTAGGTGAAGTCAACTTAATATTTGTGCTCATGTTTAAATCCATCTCAGGTAGTGGTTGGAAATATCTGTGTGTGTGATTAAGGATGGCATAGTAATTGTTTGTAGTTAAGTTGGATAACGATGGTGTAAGTACAGCACAATAGTCAGGTGCTATGTATAATCCTGATGTTAAAATATGAGATGGTGGTGTATCTGGACAAATTATGAAAACTGATGTGTTATGAGTGAAGTAGATAAGCTGTGAATGCCCGATGCCTTGATGATGAGTGAGGATTATCTGGAGCAAATGTGAAGCTGTGATACTAATGAATGTCACTATTTCTTATGATAGCCATTTCACAAGGGAATGTTCCAGATGGCTGAAATATGAAAATGTATGCAGGACAAAGGTGAACAGCATGTAGGGATGTACGACACTTTCGTTCAAGCTTTGATTTACTAGCGAAAGTGACAGTGTCCTGTCTCTGGGAGACCATGATGAGTTCAGTGTTGGTGTTGATGTTGATGATGACCAAGGTGCCATTATTCTTAGAGGAAAAAGGGTATATTTCATAGACTGTGAACAGATTATCTGCTATGAATGGTACATGAACTATTATTGATGTTGGTGTAAGAGTCGCTTCCAAGTATGGATAACATAGCATGAGATTCCTGTCCTGGAACAAAGGCTTCAAATCACATTTATGTATGCCTTGACTGATTATTTGACGCAGATTGTGAACTGGAAGTAGGTTTATGGTGATCTTGCCATTACCAGCATTTGCAATACCTTTCATCAAAGCTTGATAACGAGCTCTAGTGTTGTCTAACTGGAATATTATTACGTCAATATGCTCCATGATTACTGAGAAGTGTTGAAAAAGCGTCATGTTTCCTTCTATTGCATTTATTTTGTCCACACTATGGTGAGTTATATTTCATGCCTTTCTGAGATTTTTCACAACTGTCATCATTGCTGTGTTTTGTCTGTCAACTAGCTTTTGCTGATATGTTAATACCTGAGCTATCTTATTAAATCTGTTGTTTATTTCTTGAAGATCTTCCTCAGTAGCCAATCCAAAAATATTCCCTAGAATTGCACCAACCAGGCTGAACAAACCGCATCTCTCACATGTAGGTGTGATGTTGCTGATGTCCCTAAGTGTCTCCGTATAGCAAGATGTGATATCTTGGATCATGATAAGCATGGCTGTTTTAGTTTGTTCTAGTTTCCATTTTGTTAACTTCATGATTTCAGTCACTTCCTTTGTGTTATGAGCTTCTGAAACAGAACTTCTTATCATAGCTTCCAGAGTCCTCAGTGGCTTGGCAATATTCTCCAAAATACCGGTAATTCATATAAGATGTCCAAACTAAATTCAGTACTCATGATATCTTTCACGACTGCTGTCAAGGCCGTTGGGGCTATGAGGCAACCTTGCCTTACTATATGCTGTGGGTCTAAGTGAGCTGATCCTCTTGCTTATAGATGAGAATCCATGGTATAAGTTCCCTCATCGTTACTTACTGAAAAAAAAATCTATTAATTAGCTAATCCAGTCATGCTGAGGTCGATGGTAGTGATGATGAACATTACAACTGGCTCTTGGAGAACAATAACTCTGCTTGTTGTTTCACTCACAGAAGGAGTTTAAATTGATATCTAGTTCATGTAAATGCTGAATTGTGGCATTTGTAGCAACAGTTGCACCTATTTTTGTTTGCTTGTTATGCGACCTTAATTTATTTTTGTATGTACTGATTTCTTCTAGTTTATTTTCATTGTTAGTGTTCGGTTTTTCGTTGGTGTCCAAGGTTGCATAATTGCTAGCTAAATTCCTTGGGATCCTTTTAAAATGATCAACATGAATTTGTTTTTCTTCGTCGCTCGACAGTGACCTAATTACTACCTTGTTTGTTGTCTTCTTAATTACTTTGTATGGGCCTTCAAATTTCGGTGATAGTTTATTGTCTCTAGTGTGAGTGATACCATAAACAATGTCTCCTAAGCTGACAGTTGATTCTTTTGCCTTTTTATTGAATGACTCAGTCATTTCTTCCTCAGACATCGATAATTGTTTTTTCATCCTTTTACGTATATCCTGGAAATCACGCAAATGGAGTTCAGGATAACTGTCATAATTGTATACAGGCAAATTTTGACCTTCTAGAGTTTCATTCGGTAATTTTTTGTCTGTCGCATAGATAATGAAATGTGGTGTGTCTCCTACAGACTTATTTATTGCTCCATTAATTGATGCTTCCACTCTGGAAATCCAATCATCCCAGTTTGTATAATTTTCACTGAGAACGTATCGTAGCACATCCACACTTTTTTGTTTTGTCTCACTACCAACCCATTGGATGCTGGGTGATAGGCTAAGACATTTACCTTTTTCATATTGTACTGTTTACATATTTCTTGCAAGATTTCAGAATTAAATTCACCTCCATTATCACTTATTAATACCTTTAGGGTAGTGAACCTACATATGACATTATCTATGATTGCCCTTGCCACTGTTTCTGCTGTCTTATCCTTAACTGGGACTAAAACCACATATCTTGAGAAATGATCTGCAACAAGGAAGAAATATTGATTATTATTGTAAGATAAGGGTAACTTAAGTAAGTCAACTGCGATAATGTCCCACGGTTGGTTAGGTACAGGATATTTCCTTATAGGTGCAGATGTTAACGTGTAGCCTTTGTGTCTCACACATAACACTCATCTGGCTATATGACTGTATATATCTTCTCACAATGATGGCCAGTAGTATAACATCCGGGATTGTCTAACCATCCTATCCTTTCCAGGATGTCCTGCATGTATACTATCATGTATCGTCCTTAATATGTGAGGTATCATTTCATTAAGTGCCACTAATTATTTATTATTTTTTCTTTGGTTTGGTTGTCCTCGGTTGATCCTATTTAAGGCATTATCAACTACTGTGAATTGTTCGAGTGGTATATGTAGCTTGGGTAATTGTATGTCCTCGTCACTTTCCAATTTGTATATAACTTTAGACCATGTTGGATCAAGTCTCCGTGCTTTTGAGATTTCATCATGGTTTGGGATGTTTTCCTTGAGATCTAATGTTGTGACATGAATTGTCAGCGGGTTCCTAGATAGTGCATCATCGACAATTTATTTTGCCTTGGATGTAGTGAATATGTACATTATAGTTTTCAACTGTACATTTCCATCTTGCTCACCTCCCACAGAGAGTTTTTCTTGGAACATGCCCACTAGCAGTTTATGGTCAGTGAATAGGTGAATTTCGTAACCATATATCAAATCTCGAAACTTTTGTAATGCAAAGACCACTGCAAATGCTTCTAGGTCTGTAGTGCAATAATATTTCTCAGCACATTTTATTTGTCTGCTAGCAAATGCAATTGGCTGATTTTTACCACGCTTATCTTCTTGCATCAATACGGCCCCTAATCCTTTAAGAGATGCATCAGTGCAAATTACTGTATATATGGGTTTGTGAAATTAGGATAGGCCAAGCAAGGTGCACCTGTAAGTTTAGCTTTTACTTCATTAAATGCTAGTTTTTGTTCCTCTCCCCACTGGAATACAGCATCTTTTTTCAGAAGATGGAATAATGGTTGTGCTATATGAGAGAACTGGTTTATGAAAGGTCTGTAATAACCCTCCAGACCTAAAAATTGTCTTACTTCATCTACATTTGTGGGTTTAGGGAAATCCCTTACTGCTTGTATTTTGTCCTCAGACGTGTGGATCCCCTCTGCATCTAGTCTGTGGCCTAAGAATTTTATTTCCTTAAAGCAAAATTTGCATTTAGACAGTTTAATTTTCAAACCAGCATTGGCTAGCTTGTGTAGGAGCTGATCTAATTTCTGTAGATGTTCATCTATTGTGTGTGTTTCAATTATGATGTCATTCAAGTAGACAAATATTTCTTTTCCCAGCATTCCAGACAGTATATAATTCATTAATCGCTGGAATGTGCCTGGCACCGTCCTTAACCCTATCGGCATTCATTTATACTGGTAATGCCCTGCATTTGTGGAGAAAGCAGTTTACAGTATTTGTGTGAGACTCTTGATCAAGGGCTATTTGGTAATAGCCATTAAGTACACTGATTGTGGAAAATACATTATTTTCTGGTCAAATATTTTGCAAGATGACACTTAACAATGGCACAGGAAACCAGTCTGAGATTATGTGTTGGTTTAATTTATGGTAATCTACTACTGTATTCATTTCTCCGTTTTGTTTGGCACAAAAAATAATGGGGCATTCCATGGGAAGACTGATGGCTCAGTAATACCCAGTTTTGGCATTTCATCAACATACTGATTTGCAAGGGTACATTGTGAGTGTGCTACTCTATAGGCTGGTACATATATTGGTTCTGTGTCCTGGTGTACATTAATCTTGTGTTTAATCATGTTAGTACATCCTAATTGTTCTCCAGGTAATGCTACAGTTTGTCAGTGATTTTGTAATAAATCTAGTAGATCATTTTCCACATCAAAATTTCCTGAGTGAATAAAATTCCCCTTTATGCATTCTCTGTTCGTCAATTTCATCTTACTTGAAATTCCAGCTATAGTTATTTCCCGTATTGGAGCAGGACATGTCTCTAAGTTGGATATATAAGTCCCCCTTCTTATCTGCACTTCTCCATTCATCTGATTAATTAGGAACACATGAATTTTCCCATCGTTATTCACTTGACATAAGGCATTTTCCACCGACAGTCCAGTCACTTTACATAATTCTTCTAAGACAAGAACAGTAATATTCTTCAATTTACTCTTTATGGTGACTATCATATATGAGTTAGACGGAATAACTATATCATTGGTGAGATGTGCAGGGAATACTGTTGGGGTTTTACTGTCACCTCGGTCCCTGGGCAACAGGAATGCGGGGGATGGAAGGGATGGTGTGAGTAAATGTGTACCCTCGTCCAACTGAGTAGTTCTGTTTAGCTGGTTGACAGTTCCAACCCCCTTCGATTTTCTACCATTGTTGAGTGACAATTCTGGTGTGAAAATTCCTATGAATTCATTATCGTGTTGAATCCCATTCACCTGTAGGAGTAAAACCATATTCTCTTTCCTCATAGTTCTCAAAGCCAGCAACATGTTAGCTCTAATTGATAAGTTCTCTACTTTATAGAAAATAGCAGATTGGTCTCGTAGTCTCTGTAAAACTGATGTCTAACTGTATCATGCCCTTTAAGGTTATTTGCTTGCCATCTACTGCACATAGGTCAAAATTAGATTCCTCCATGAAAGTTACTTTCTTCTTATTTCTAAAAGTCCTCTCTAATTCCTCACATATTATTAAATTCACTGCAGTGCCTGAATCCAAGAATAATGAAATGTTTTGATCTTCACAGGAAGCAGACACCAAGATACACTCATTTCTGAGTATGCTTCCTATGTGCACTTTAGACTTGGCTTTCTTTATGTCCATCCATCCATCCAACATCCAATCCTACATTGCCCCATGAGGAGCATAGAAGCCCGGGGCTAGGCAGTTGGTCCCGACATTTAAGATGAGAGTGACCAGTTTCACTCATCCCTGAGTGGCATTTTTTTTTTTTTTTTTTTTCTCAACTCTGGATATAGGCTTCACAGCCTGCTTTCAAGGCCCAGTAGTCCTCCTACATACCAGTCACCTCCACATGTCACCACTTCGGTGCTAACACCCACCGTCCATATTGAATACATGCTAGGGCTGTCTCATACAGGACTGGTGTATTGGTATTAGTAGGGTATTTTTACGACATGTCAGCGGGTCTTCTGGTAGATCAGTAAAGTCTGCCTTTATGAAATTCAAATCCTTAAACTATTCCCTGCCCCAGCGGGATTTGAACCCGGGTCCCTTAGGACTGCAAGCCAACTCTCTACCGACTGAGCCACCACCTCCCCCATTACATGAGAAATCAACCCCAATCATCCCTTGGATATAAACCTTCACCAGCTCAATCCGACTGGAGTGCAATAATTACGCACTAAACCACCAGGTGCCAAAATTTGGTTATATGGTTACCACCCAGCATAGTGAATGGTTTCCTGGTGCACAGGAAACCATTTGGCTTGTCACTCAATGTAGAGTCACCCACAGGCTGAAGGAAGTGGCAAGAATGAAAGAAAGAAAGACAGAAGAGGGAGTGTAAAGTCACCCGTAGGCAGAAGGACAAGGAAAGAATGAAGGAAAGAAAGACAGAAGAGAATGGAAGGAAAGAAGGATGGAGAGGAAAGGACAGACACCCGAGAGCAGCACTACATCGAGTGAGTGGATGGTGAGCGCCCCCACCTACCACAATTTATGGTCATTTTTTGTCGTGGCATGCCCTTCCTCTGACTTAAAAACAGATACTATCCGTTCAACTGTTTTACAGCGTGATGTCCAGTGTCCTGTGTTTTTGTGTTTTCTACAATATGGTTGAATCCCTTTCTCTTTGTCTTGATCCCCCTTAAGCTTAACGTAACATTCGGATTCATGTGACCAGGATTCATACAATAATACCATAGAGTAGACCTATCTCCCAAATGTGACTCTCGAGATGCCTTTCCATATTTTGGTTTTTCTGTGGCATGGGTTCTGCTTGCACTATGTGCAAACTTTTGTGCATGCCTGTGGCCTGGTGTTTGAGACTGGTGCCTCAATGTCAGTTGTTGTTTGGCTTGTCTGTTTTCGGGCTGCGATCGTTTTTGTTCTGTGCTTAAGCTAGATATATTTATGGCTGCCACTGTGTCTGTATTTCTCATTCTGTTTGTATTGGGTTGTGATATTTCATTCACCCCTGCTTTGCTACAATTCATCTCTACCTTGTTCATAAAATTTAACAAACACATTCCTGGGGTGTATGTGATAGTTTTAGCAATTTTTAATACCCTATCAGGTAATTTACACAGCGCAGCTACATAAGCAAACATGTCTACGACTTGCACTGGTGACATCTTCCCATCAGCTGTTACCCAATTTGAGTTTTCTGTAGTGGCCAACAGTGTTCTCTTAACTGTGGACACATCTGCTGTTATTTCACCTAAGTCTGTGGTATGGCGTCTCATAAGATCCACAATCTTATGTAATTCTGGAATTATACCTGGCAAGAAATTTACCGTATACCTCCAGAAAATTTCTTTAGGAATTCTGTCTTAAACTCATCAAATGTCTGAGCTCATAAGTGCTTATCAGATCTAAGTAATCACCAGTTGGGCATATTTCTTGGTTAATCCTTGATGAAAAAACAGCTATCTTTTCACTCTCATCTGCTATATGTCTCTTAACTAAGAGTTGCTCACACTGATTTATAAGGGACATCTCATAAATGCAGTCCATTTCTGTGCCTGAGAATTCTTTAAGATTTTTATCCTCACGGTAAACATACACATGGACTGGGGAAGCTGGAGCAGTGGAGTTAGATCCGCTAGCCATGGTGTCTGTTTATTTGTTCGTTTGGTCAAATTCACTTGAAGTCCCTTGTCGTTTATGGGAAGGAATAGTTGCGTATTTGTTTCCTGACTTGTGAACCCTAGTGAGTAAGTTTTCATACGTGTGTATGCCAGAGCAATAATCTTCGCTCTCTACATCAGAGAAAACTGTTCAAGAAGAGTCATTATCTTCAATTCCAGAAGCGTTTGTTTCTTTATCTTCTGTTCATGGAGAACTATGTGTGTTTGTTACGTTTTCCTGTTGTTCTACTAACTGTGATCTATCTATCTATCTATCTATTGCCAGACGCCTCAATCCTGTACAGGGTGGCCACAAACAAATCGCCTCCATGTCACCCTGTCCCCCGCCAGTTCACTGTCCTGCTCCCAACTCACACCCCCCTGTCTCATATACCTCTCCACCCCATCCCTCCATCTCATCCTCGGCCTCCCCCTGACTCTCCCCCCTTCCATCTCACTCACATACACTCTCCTTGTCAGTCTCTCACCCTCCATCCTCTCCACATGGCTGTGCATCATCATTGGGTAAATCAGATGCTGCCTCCTCTGGCAATAAAATTGGTGGTGTTGAAAACATCCCGTCATAGCACTAGTCACTAATTAAGAAACTCATTTTGCTAAGGAATGTTATCATGAAACACTTACTTCATGTATGTGTTAACTGTATAGATAACGACAATGAACAGTAATAAATGAAAGATATAAAATATATATCGTATACAGTGTACAGTTTATATATATATATAGTATCCTCGCGTCCAGCATGCGTTAGTCCAGCACGATTCGAGTCCAGCATGGTGAGCAATTAATTAGTATTATTTAATACGATTTAATTACTGCAACACGAGTGTGTTAGCATAACACGCACAGAGCTCCGAGAAGTGGGCCAAATCCGCAGAGTTCACTCTAGCACGATCATCCCCGGTCCAACACGGCCATACTGGACATTTCCATGATGATGATAGCCGATGAAAAACTTCTGATCAAGTAGCCTTCCCCGCCCGCTATCATGACGTGATCATGAGGCCGCCCAATTAAAAACGCTCCTGGCGTCACGTGATGTTTTGTTTACATTTCTCCCGCCACAGAGCCACTCAGTCGCATAATTGCATTGGAAGGTGCATTTTTCTTGCTGCATTTTCTGCCCTTGTTACTGCATTTTACCCTGCTCACGATGCCTAGGAAGTCTTCTGAGAACCCCAAGAAGCGTCGGCACCTCCTTCAGGCCACCAAGCTAGAAAGCATCGAGAAGAAGAAGAAAGGGGAGAGGAAAGTTGACACTGCCAAGGCCTACAACATGAATGAAGCCAACGTGATCATAATAAAAAAACTTAAGACAAGATCCTGGCAGCCGAAGGCTATCACACGGCACTTCATATCAGGTTTGCCGAGGATACGATGGTAAATCGGAACAGTAACATGGTAAAATTGCCGACGATACCACGGGCATTTGGAATTCATCTGGATGGATTCCTGCCGAGCATACGATGGGGAAAACAGTGTGACCAAAACCCAGGCGACTCGACAGAGAATGTATCGTACTACAGCATTGAACATTTAGCCTGACACTGAATACATATTAATATTTTAGAATAAATATCAATCGTTTTGAAACCCTTCTCATCGGCGTGCGTACCAGTTTATAAACAAAGTTGCTTCTCCTTATTCTCTACCGAGTCAGCGACAGCGATCACTTTCCACAGTCACGAGACGGGGCTGTGGCAACAGCGTGAGAAGCATGCACTTTGCCGAGGGCTAGGACAGGCAGAAGCAGGACCTTCCATGGCTGTGGACGAAGATAGTGATTCTGAGTGTGATTTCGAAGGATTTATGAGGGAGGTTTGATTTTGAAGGATTTATGAGGGAGGTTGAGGAGGAGCAACAGCCATTACCCGCTAGTGACACCAGCAGCCATCCTCCGGGGACCCAGTAGGACTAACTACAGCCTTGGATACCACCTTCCATTCCCAGCAAGCCCACCAACACTATCCTAAAAGGTTAGTTATCATTCATAGCACAGTACCATTTATTATAATTACAAGAGTACCAATATATGTATAGGTATATGGTAGGTATTTAGGGTGACTTTTCCGAGGGTTGCCGACATAATTCATTTTTCCCCATAAGCTCTATTGTTAGTCCAACACGTTTTTGGTCCAACACGTGACCCATGCATGACAATATTACTGTGCTGGATGCGAGGGTACTGTATACATAAATATATGTATATATATATATATATATATATATATATCGTTTTGTTTTCGTTTCGTTTTTAAAGGCTCCAACATGCTTGCATGTGTCGGTCTTGGTCACCTAATGGCGGCTCTCCACGCTGCACGATCCATTGCAGCCCCCCTGTTCAGTCCCTTAACCCTGAGGTCACACTTAATGACCTCGTCCCATGTCTTTCTCGGTCTACCCCTCATAACTCCACCCCCAATATTAACACTTCTCACCTTCCTCACCCAATTATCATCCCCCATCCTCTCCACATGTCCAAACCATCTCAATCTACCTCGCCTCATCACAACACTAATACACCCCAGTCCCATCTTACCTCTCAACTCTTCCATCATAAACCCAGCCCCTCCAGGCCTTGGACGCAGGGACGCACTGCACATCCACCTAATCATTGTCATTTCTGTACGTCTGAGCTGTACGTCTGTGCTATGGCACACCTAATGTCTGACTTGGCTCGTATCTCTGACTGGGGTAAAAATAATATGGTTGTCTTTAATGCATCTAAGACTCAGTTCTTACACCTATCAACACGACAAAATCTTCCACAGGTATACCCACTAATGTTTAATAATATTCATCTTAATCCTGCATCATCCTTGAACATGCTTGGGGTTTCATTTACTCGGGACTTATCTTGGAAAGATCATATTACATCTCTTGTAAAATCTGCTTCCAAGAGATTGGGTGTGCTAAGCCGACTCCGCTCCTTTACCCCTGCACAGTTGTTGGCTCTATACAGGGGTTTTATCCGCCCCTGTGTGGAGTACAACTCTCATGTGTGGGGAGGCTCCCCACATACAGCTCTTCTCAATAGGGTGGAGTCAAAGGCTTTTCGTCTCATTAACTCTCCTCCTCCTCTTACTGACTCCCTTCAACCTCTGTCTCTTCGCCGCACTGTTGCATCTTTATCTCTTTTCTATCGCTGCTTTAGTGGTCGCTGCTCCTCTGAGCTGTCTGCTTGCATTCCTCCACCTCTACGACGGGCGCGTGGCACCCGTCTGGCAGCGAGCTCTCATCCCTTTTCTGTCCAACTCTCTGATGCAAGAGTTAACCGTTACTCCCAGTCTTTCATTTGTGCAGCAGGTCAGCTCTGGAACTGTCTCCCTCTGTCTGTATTTCCTGCTGCCTGTGATCTCCAGTCTTTCAAACGCGGTGTGTCCAGGCATCTCGAAATGATCGGATCTTGAATTTGGCTCTATATTGTGTTTGGTTTTTCTCTTGGAGGAAACTGTTACTGCAGGCTCATGGCCTTTGGTTCCTTCTTCCTCGCAATAAAAAAAAAAAAAAAAAAATATCTTCCTCCTTCACTGCCCAGGTCTCACTACCATACAGCATTACACTCCTAACACATGCTGCATACAAAGACCCTTAGCACGTAGGGAGAGTCCTCTCAATGTCAGGAGAGGCAAGAGCTCCCTGAACTTCTTCCAACCACTTCTCACCCACCTCCAGCACACAACATGTCTCCCAAATAACAAAACTCTTCCACACACTCAAGAGATTCACCAGCAAGTTCAATCCTTTCACGTCTGACAATCTCCATCTGCTCACTCCGACACGCCATACACATTAAATCAGCATTATCTCGCAGTCTACCTCTGATACCACTACATCTCTTATGCACCCATATATCTTATGCAGCAACATACATATATATATATATATATATATATATATATATATATATATATATATATATATGTTACTGTTGGTACTAGTAATCAGTAATAGACTTAATATAAATAAGTGAAGAAGATTTATGTATGTGAGTTTGTGTATAGATGAAGTGGTGTTTGAAACAGTAAAATGTGTTAAGAAAAAATAAAAAAAATAAATGGCGTGTGAAAAGAATATCTCAGGTCTTAAAGTTACTCACTGCCTGTTTATTTGTACAGTGGGGCACCAACTTTCGCTACAGCAGGATTCGCGGAATCCACTTTCGCGGCATGCACCAAATATTCCCTAACTTCCACTTTCGCTTGAAAAAAATCGATTTTCGCGCACAAATTTTGGGTTTGGGACAATATTTTGAACTTTGAATTTCCTGCACCGCCCGCCCGCAACCCACCGCCATCTTGAATGACGTCATGTCAACACTCTGTCCACCCATTCCCGCCATTGTGTACGAGCGTGCTAGCTCCACTGTGTTGGATTCTCACGGTTCAATGGCCTCTACTATACCTGGTAGTGTGGGGAAAGGGCCTGGTGGTGTGGGGAAAGGGCCTGGTGGTGTGGGGGGAGAGCCTGGTGGTGTGGGGGGAGGGCCGGGAGGCAGTGGTGGTGATAAAAAGTGGCCAGGACATTCAAAGTCGGGAGGAAAGGCCAAGGCTAAAAGAGAGTGGAAGTGTTGCATCAAGTTGCAACTGAGGAGGCAGAGAGAGAGAGTGGTAGCGAGGCAGCAAGAGGTGGCGCCAATACGTCTGGCGTGGCTAAATAAGCCCGCCACGCGCCTCGGATACTTACCCCCAACATCCATTAAACACCTCAACCTGGTCTCTGTGGTATGTTTCTCCTCATATAATGTGTACTGTACAGTTTTTATTGTTTGTATCTCACAATGCAATGTACAATAGTGATTTGATGTACTGTATTGCAAGTGAAAATGAAAATCTGATGTTACTTTAGGATAACCGGGAACCAATTAGCCTTTTTGCCATAAAGACAATGCCCCAACTTTCGCTAATTCCACTTTCGCGCATTATTTTTGGACCCAATTAGGCGCGAAAATTGGTGCCCCACTGTATTTCCTTTTTCTCTAACCCTGTTCTCCTTAATAACTCTATCTTAAGTGTTACTTAGTTTGACTCTCATAAATACAATAACTGTACTGTATATCTTATGCAAAGTGTTCATAACTCGTATTACCAATACATCCCTATAGGATAGTGGTGATATTCATTTGTGATGTTCCATCCGTCCATCCATCACCCAATCCTATGCTGCCCCATGAGTAGCATAGGACCCCGGGGCTAGGCAAGTTGGTCCGGACATTTAAGATGAAAGTGATGTAAAAAAAAAAAAAAAAAAAAAAAGGATTGTATGTTTAAGCTCTGGGAAAAATAGGTAAAAGTATACACCCACTTAAGAGGTAGAATGATGCCCTCGGAGACTCAGCGCCATGGTGATGGATCAGCGATGAGTACTGTACTGCTGAGTGAGCCGAGTGGTGGGTCAGGGCTGTCTGGTATTTGCTGCATCATCATCTCCGTCACCCCCGAATCAATGCCTCCTCAGTCTGGTAGTTGTGGTGGTGGTGGTGGTGGTGATGGAGGGTGGTTGGAGAGAAGAGTGGGGTCAGGTGGGGGTCGATGTGGTTGTCGGTTGTGAGTCAGCGCTCTCATTACAGTTCTGTTTCCCTCATTCTCCCCTTACTTCATTTTCTTGCTTCTTACTTTTTGTGATTTACTTGTAGGCATGCAGAGTTGTCTTGTACATATGGGTTGTTTTGTGACAATTGTAGATACTTGTAGTTTATCGTGAATCGTAGAACTGAAGCTGATCTTGGTTACCTTCTCACCTGCCTGTAGTTAACTCGCAGGATCATAGTATATCATTTTCATTGCAGAACTGAGTCTTAAATTATTTGCTGATTGTTGATTGACATAGAAATTGGCAGGTTGGTTGTAACAACAGATCGTCAAATCACTGCCAGTATAAAGCTGTGAGGCATCGTGTGGCTCAAACTTGCAGTAGGTTTCTGTTTTCTATCTTGATAATGTAAACTCAACTGTAGACTCATAGACGTGGTTCATACGTTTGCTGCCACTATATATGATATATCGTAATTGTAGATATAATATACTGTAGTCATTGCCGAGCTATGGTAACAGTGTGTTGATTCGTAAGGAGTTTACAAAAGGAGAGCATGTTCATTGTACTTGTCGTAGATGGCAGGAGAAAGATAAAGATGAGTCTGGGGTTTGATTGCAGTTATTTTCTTTAAAAGGAATAACTCAAGAGTAATACTGCAGTGAGTAACAGTGAGTCTCACAAGACCGTACTGAGGTGAGAGCTACTAGCTTACCCACGCACTCCTTCCTCCTCTCCTCGCCATCTCTATTCTCTCCTAAACCCTTTTTGCCCTGTCTCTCCCATTTCTCCCGTATATGAGTGGGTGTGTTACATGTAAGGGCACAGGTGCATGGAACCTTCCCAGGCCTGGGGACTTTCCGATCAGGTGTCACACTTTGCTGTATTTTGAAATTCCTAACTGAGAATGTGCAAACGTTATTTCCTCCTGCCCTCTCGCCCAGGCATGACTTTCATCTAACCTCTACATTACGTATATATGTTACTAACTATTATGTAGTGTGTTATGATATTTTTTACTCCTGACACAGGGTTTGTTTATCCACACTTCAGGCCTCTTCCTATGCAGTGCCTCCCTTAAATGCTTAAGGACATCCAAGTAAAACGTTTTACTGACTGTCTGACCACATGGAACACACTCATGATGAACAATGCATTTCCAATCCAAAAAAGACGATCAACATCACCTTCACACTTAGGCAACTTTGATGTTCTTTTTTTGATTGCAATGATGATGTTCCAACCCAGTGCGATGGTTGCTTTTTTTATTCAACATCGTAGTCATACACCCACATTTCATCACCCATTATGACATTATTCACAAAGTTTTCACCAGCATTCGAACAATCAAACAGCTCCTGACTGACTGTGACACAGTTCTCTTTTTGCTCAACTGTCAGTAGATGCAGCATGAATTTTGTGACAACACGATGCATCTTCAGTTTTTCAGCTAAAACCATATGATACAAATTTTTACAGATGCCTACTTCTTCGGAAATTTCACTGACAGTTGGGCGACGATTTTCACTAATCATAGCAAGAGCTTTCTCAACATGATCGTTGTCTCTCCCCATAAGCTAGTTGCAACATTTGCAAAGTCTCTGTAAAAGTTTTTCCCAATCTGAAACAGAATTTCACATAAACACACTGTTTTTCTAGATCCTTCATTGTTCAACTTGCAACAAATCACCAAGAGCACTAAACACACATTCAGTCAAGTGTGTGTATCACACTGACGAAGTGATGTGGCATGATCCAGCTAGCGTCAGACTAAAACTCGAAGTTGATGCTACACAGTGATCCGTAATGATCAAGCTACACCAGTTAGTTGGTGAGCTATTTAAAAAGTTCTATTTCTTTCTGGACAAACCTCATATTTTTCATTTTCCATAGAGCCTTTGGACTCAAACAAAAAAATTTGAGGGTCTGTACAATACCACATTCCAGGATCCTCTGTTTTCCCCTCTCTTTTTTTTTTGGTATCTTTTACAGCTTTGGGTCAGCCTGTTTTTCTACTCAATGCACGTGAGTTTATGGAGTCGAATCACTGCCGTTCTAGAATTTTTAGTAACTAATTTTTGTTTACAGAGCAGCCAGAGCTGCCATGGAGATGTGAAATTCTCCCAGCTCATGGTTTTTTATTCTTCCTGGCTTCTTGAATGCACTTCTTTTTACCTTCGAACAATACTGATGATTTGTCTCTTTAAACTTCAGCTGTTGCATTCTGGCTTTATTGATGCTCAGCTCTGTGCTGCCTCAGGCTTCTCCAGCTTTTTTCAAGCCTTTTAAGTTCACCTGGTAACTTGTAGTACTGTCTTTGGCTCTGATATCCTTAAACTGGGTGGTCACAGAGACTGAGCATTCAAAACAGAAATACCCGGTAGCATTTTTGTAAAGTAAAAAAAATAAATAAATAAATAAATAAATAGAAGTGTTGTGGCCTGAGGTTAGGCTACTCAGTACCAACATTTAAAGCAAGGGTGGCCAGCTTCCTGTTTATATGGCACAATATGGGACTGGCTTATGATGATGATGATGATGATAGAAAAGTCTTTAATATGTCAACAGTGGTAAGAAATGCTGTAAATAACAAATTATTACAGGTATTCACAACATCAGAACTCACCTAATATAAGGTACGTGAAAATGACATTGAAGACAGTCGACAGTGAACGTCCAACATAATAGAATGCAACACCAACGTATTTGAGGCACAGGTTGTTCGTGGAGATCATCGCCACAAACACTACAGTCAGTGGCAACACCTGCCAAAAAAAAACTCAACATTACTACAGAGCTTGAAAATATTTACCCCATACTAACTCTACTATATATAATTAAAGGACAACTATAGTATTTATACTGTAATCACCAATTTTTAGGTCCAGAGGACATTACCTAATATATCTGTATTCTTGTGCTACCAGATAATTATATTAAATATAGAAGTCCCTTGCTAATGGAGGGGTTAATTAAAAATGTATCTAACCCTAGCAACTGAAAATATCTATCCTAAATTTGTATAAAACTGTCAGGGGGGACACCAAGGGAAAAAAATAAAATAAAAATCCTGAGGCTCAACAGATTAATAGCAATAAGCACAGGGAACAGTAACCCTCAACCTTTTTATTCTGACTTTCTGTACTTCGATCTTTGGAATTACCCTACTCCTACTTCCCAGTAGTCAATGGAGTATGAGGAGCCATGGAGAGGAAGAGGAAAGCATGAAAAAGTGAGTGACTAGTGAAATGGACCACAGATCCACTCACTCATCAATCATGCCTTCTTACATCATTTTTTTTCTTTCATGTGCCATTCCACTGACTGATGAGTTATGCAATGCACAGAACCTTTGGCATGTGAAGTTCCATGCATGCCACACTCATATACAATAGTCAATCAGAGTAACACGGACAATGGGGACTAGACAAGGACCGTGCTACTCAAACATGCATTACTCAAACAATATGCCTGCATGTTTAACGATACAATGAGTTCTGGCGACTTTCCAAAACTCTCACTTTTACCCCTTCTTACCTCCCTATCCTACATTCATTACTCCATACTTTTACCCACCATCAGGTAAAATACTTAAAGTGACAGTATAACTATTGTAATTATGAACACGAATGGTATTAAAACAGCTCTAACAAAAATAAAAGTTGGGCTGGGTACCCGTGTTGTTGATGCGTAGCTCCATGGCATTCTCCCCTGCGCCCCGAACCCCCAATATTGTTTTTATTGTTGAGTTGTTGCTGCTCCTGCACTTCCTTCTTCAACATCTACGCCGAATCCTTCAATGTCCAGGGCTGAAACAATGGAGTTGACCTTGTCGTCAGAGGTGGATGTACTCTGATGTACACCGGCCAACCATGGCAAGTCTGGCGCGTGACGTCACCGTGCGTGACTTTCAAAGTGCATCGACGGGCCAGCTGACACTTCTTGCATACGGTTGAGATTTCCCCCATGTTGGTTATAACCTGTCGCATTATGCTGACTGTGTTAGAATAAAAAACGTTACTCAACTGCAGGTTGCTTGAGGAATGACTGTATTTCTGTTCTTCATCAATGTGCTTATTCTTCCTCAGTTTCCATGTTAACACCATCGTCATCTTTGTCTTTCCATGTCTCCTCCCACCCTCAAACTCACTGAAATGTTTATTTTTCACCAACCTATAATACTGGTTTTCCTTATTATGTCCTTATAATCTATGCACACTTTCTTCTACCCTTTCATCAATGGACTTCCTTACATTTTTACAGGTTTCTGTGTTTCTTACCACACCCAGCCTACATATTCCACATATGTTCCTTAAAAGTCCTACATCTACTGCTCTTACTTTGAATTTTTCAAACACTTACCAAAGTCTCACATCAGATGTTTATGTAAGCCTAATAAACCATCATGAAGCGCTCTCAATGCTTCCACACTAAATCATCTGTGTCATGGCAGAGCCATCATAGCATCAACTATTTTTCTTCATTGAGCCACTCCTAGTTTCCACTTCCTTTACACATTTGCCCAGTACCTTTCATTATTATGACTGCACTAATGCAAGTCTCTTTTTCTCTCTCTCTCTCTCCCTCTCTCTTTTCAACAGCACATCCCACTGTGAATCACCTCTTTCAATAACCACTGCATTATTCTTATCTACATTAACTGCAGACCTTGCTGCCATCACTGCAGATACAGTGGTCCCCCCTCTTACATGGATAGTGAGTCAGCCTGGCAGACTGTGCACGCAGAATCTCCATGAACAGGCCGCATTAACCCATCATAATAAAGCTGATGTGGCTCACATCTTAGTTCTCCCTTCTTTCTTTTTCAAGTGGCTTTACACTGAGTGACAAACTTTATGGTTTCCTGTAAGCCAGGAAACCATTTACAGCATTGGGAGGTAACCATATGACCAATTCCCAACATGTCAATAAGTGGGTTGGCGGAGGGTTAGCGCCCCTCCTGTCATTCTCTGACTAAATATATCTGTGTTGTTTACTTATCTCCTAATCCTACTGACTATCAAAAAATCTTTGACTATCTTACTTCTATGATGGAACACATTCTATCCATTTCTCCTTTCTCTGAAATCTCCATTCCTGGAGATTTCAATGTTCACCACCACCTTTGGCTCTCCTCTCCTTCCACTGACCCACCTGGTGAACAAGCCTACACCTTTTCTATCCTTAATGACCTAAAGCAGCTTGTACAGCACCCTACCTGTATCCCTGACCGCCTTAGAGAGAGCTCCAACATACTTGACCTCTTCCTTACAACTAATCCTTCTGCTTACACTGTATATCTTTTTTCTCTGTTGGGCTCCTCCGATCACAGCCTTATCACCTTAACCTGCCCTATCGCTCCGGTACAGCCTGCGGACCCTCCAAAGAAATGTCGTCTGTGGCACTTTGGAGCTGTGGATTGGGAGGCCCTCAGGCAGTACTTCTTTGATTTTCCCTGGAATGATTATTGCTTCCATGACCGGGAGCCATCTGGGTGTGCCTTGCGCATTACGGAGATTATTCTCTTGGGCATGGAAGCATACATTCCTTTCTCATATCCTTTGACTAATGCACGAAAGCCTTGGTTTAATCAAGCTTGTTCTAATACTGTCTGCAATGAGGAGAGGGCCAATAAAAGGTACCGGAGCCAACCCACCCCTGAGTAACATCTTTTACAAGTTTCTGCCCACAATCGTGCTAAGTCTGTTCTTCGCTATGCTAAAAATAATTTCATCCGTACAAAATGCTCTCAACTCTCTAACTCGAATTCTTCCCGCTCCTTCTGGCACCTTGCCAAAAACCTTTCTAACAACTTTACCTCATCATCCTTCCCTCCTTTTTTCTACTCTGATCGCTCTGTAGCTATTTCTTCTACTGATAAAGCAGATCTCTTTGCTCAGACTTTCTCCTCCAATTCCACCTTAGACGATTCCTGTGCTGTTCCTCCATCACCTCCCCCCTCTGACTTCCTCATGGCTAACATTAAAATTTCTTCAGTTGATGTATTTTCTGCCATCACAGGCCTCAATACTAATAAGGCATATGGGCCTGATGGAGTCCCTCCTGTTGTTCTCAAGAACTGTTTCTGTGCTTACACCCAGCCTAGGTAAACTCTTTCGCCTTTGTCTATCAACTTGTACCTTTCCTTCTTGCTGGAAGTTTGCTCTCATTCAGCCAGTCCCAAAGAAGGGTGACCATTCCCAACCCTCTAACTATCGTCCAATTGCTTTAACATCCTGTATCTCAAAAGTTTTCGAGTCTATTCTTAATAAAAAAATTTTAAAGCATCTTTCTTATCACAACCTTCTTTCTGATCGTCAGTATGGGTTCTGTTAGGGACACTCCACAGGCGATCTTCTCACCTACCTTTCAGACTCCTGGTCATCCTCCTTTCGGGACTTGGGCGAAAGCTTTGCCATTGCACTTGACATCTCAAAGGCTTTTGATCGAGTCTGGCACAAATCTTTAATTTCCAAACTGCCCTCTTACGGTTTCTATCCTTCAATCTGTGCCTTCATCTCTAGCTTCCTTTCTGGTTGTTCTATAGCCGCTGTTGTAGACGGCCATCGTTCTTCTCCTAGATCTATTAATAGTGGTGTTCCTCAGGGCTCTGTCCTATCACCAACTCTCTTCCTTTTATTCATCAATGACCTTCTAAGCTGTACATCTAACCCTATCCACTCATACGCTGATGACTCCACCCTTCACCTTTCCATTCGATTCCCACAACGTCCATCTCAGCAGTTACTTCAACAAACATGGGATGAGGCTATGGTACACTTAATGTCTGACTTGGCTCGTATCTCTGATCGGGGTAAAAATAATCTGGTTGTTTTTAATGCAACAAAGACCCAGTTTTTGCACCTATCAACCCGACAAAATCTTCCACAGGTATACCACTAATGTTTAATAATATTCAGCTTAATCCTGCATCATCGTTGAACATGCTTGGGGTTTCATTTACTCGGGACTTATCTTGAAAAGATCATATTACATCTCTTGTAAAATCTGCTTCCAAGAGATTGGGTGTACTAAGCGGACTCCGTTCCTTCTTTACCCCTGCACAATTGCTGACTCTATGCAGGGATTTTATCCGTCCCGGCGTGGAGTACAACTCTCATGTGTGGGGAGGCTCCCCACATACAGCTCTTCTCAATAGGGTGGGGTCAAAGGCTTTTAGTCTCATTAACTCTCCCCCGCTTACTGACTCCCTCAACTTCTGTCTCTTCACCGCACTACTGCATCTTTATCTCTTTTCTATCGCTACTTCAATGGTCACTGTTCCTCTGAACTGTCTGCATGCATTCCTCCACCTCTACAATGGGTGCATAGCAACAGTCTAGCAGCAAACTCTCACCCCATTTCTCTCCAACTCTCTAATGCACGAGTTAACCATTACTCCCAGTCCTTCATTTATGCAACAGGTCAACTCTGGAACTGTCTCCCTCTGTCTGTATTTCCTGCTTCCTATGATCTCCAGTCTTTCGAACGCAGTGTGTCCAGGCATCTTGAAATGAATGTATCTTGAATTTGGCTCTCTCTTGTATCTTGTTTTTCTCTTGGAAGGAACAGTTTTGCGGGCTCGTTGCCTTTGGTTCCTTCTTCCTCACATTTATAAAAAAAAAAAAAAAAAAAAAAAAAAACACGCTGCCACCCACTACGGGATTATGGCATCTGGCTATAGACAGATAGATAGAATAATCAAATTTCTGGCCAGATCCCAACTTCTCTACTAAAATCCCTCTATAACCCCAACTAGACTAAAGATATGTTTCCAACGGGCATAGCCTACTGTACAGAAAAGAAACAGATGTATGACAGAGATATTAACCAAACACTGGCCATGGGTTTGGAAATTTGTGTGCTCCCAGCACTGGCCCTTAAAATCGATTTCTTTTTCTTTCAGAAGTGAAGAGAATTGTCTGGCACACCTGGTAATGTGTTTCTTAGCTTCCAAAACCAATCCCGTGATTCGGTATGATTCACGGAAATATCACAAAATTATTGCATGTGCCATTAACATGTAAATGCCTGGGCAAAACCATGTGAGAAGAAATGACTGCCTGAGTGCTTGGGATGGTAAAGTAGGGTTGGGTAAACATACCAGTGACCTTTGTTCCCATCCCATAATTGTTCTCTTTTCTATAGCTCATATTAATTTTACGTCACCAGCAAGTTTATGGTAAAACATCGCTTGATGCCGGCGGTCACTGAGAGGTTAAAAAGGCTTAAAGAAGAAGAAAAAAAAAAAAAAAAAAAAAAGGAGGGGGAGGGAATCTCACCAAGTTAGACTTCAACTTTCTGGTTAAAAAACTCTGACCCTAACTGGACTACAGACGGACATAGATCACTGTGTAGGGGTAAAACAGATATAGCATAGTGAGATTACAGAAAGGTTTAAATGAATGGAAAAGTGGGAAAAATCTCAGCATGACTGACTCCAATTTGGCACCTAAAAACCCTCTGTAACTTCAAATTGACTACAGATATGCCTCCTAAGGGCACAGCGTACTGTTTAGAGAGGTTATTGTCGATCAATCCCAGTCTGTCTGGCTGAGCAGAGCCATCAACCACAGGCAAGCACCCATCCCTGCAAGGCCAGGGAAAAGCATGGAGGTCTGGTTCTTGAGTAGATGCAGAATATGCATCTCCATCCAGTTAACAGGGACACCACAGGAGGCTCCACTTTGTCCCCATGCTCTGGTTATACAGTTACCATCCAGCACTGTAACTGTTTTCCTGGGTCATAAAAACCCATCAAATTTGTCACTTAGTGTTGAGCTAACTGCAGTGGTAAGAAGAGTAATAGCAACAGAAAGCCATTAAACTTGTCACCTAGTGTAGAACTAACTGAAATGGAAAGAAGAGTAATAGTTATAGGATGGGAGGAGAGAAGTAGGAAGAGATGAGGGTAAATACGGAAAGATAATGAGGGAAGAAGTGGGCACCACTAAATCAAGTAAGTGGATGATGGTCACCACTGCCTACCACTACTGTTTGGAGGTAAGCAGACATAAGACAGAGACATTAAAAAGGCTTAAAGGAATAAATTATTGGGAAAAATCTCACTATTACAGGCCACACTTTGCCAACTAAAAACCTTCTATGATCCCAACTCCTTAGATTCTTGACAAAAGTCAAGATAGCAGCAAAGATGCCAGCCAAGACATCACTGCATTGGTAGTCTGCATGCAACTTGATGCACCCTGTTGAATTTTGGCACCACTTATGGGCATGGTAAGTGGAATCTGCAAGTGGGGTGCACATCAACAAGAGGGATGTTGTACTACATAACAATGAAACAATCTCCAATGACCACATCCACTATAGCAAGCAGCACAGCATTATCTGCATACATTAGAGCTGAAATATTTATTGGTAATTCCTCTCCATTTATCAACTGCTTCACTTCCAATGCCATGACTCTTGCACTGACCTCTATGTATATGCAATGAACAACCATGGGAACATCACACACCCTTATTCCACTTTTAACAGTGATACTGAACCACTCCTCCTAACATCTGCTTCCTTTTACACATACTTCACCACAATCATTAAAACTCTTTATAGAGAAAGCAAGATATATCAGAAGTCCTAGTGAGTGATGAACAAGGTGGCTTTAGGAGTGGAAGAGGATGTGTGGATCATATATTTGCAGTAATCATGGCAAATGTTTCGGAGAGCCTTGGAGGGCCCAATACCTGCCTAGGGCCCAAACCAAATGGGAAGATTTGCAAGGCCATGTGGAATGTGAGGGATGTGAATGAGGAGAGCAAGAGGGTGGAAGTGGTGAATGTGTTCAAGAGTATGAGATATATCATGATGGCAATGTGTGAAACAAAGATGAAAGTGTGTGAAGTGGAGAGGTGGGAGGGTGTACAGTGTGTGAGGTCGGGCATGCATGGGCATGCAAGATGCAAGGAAGGAGTTGCTTTGCTGATGAATGAAGTGTGGCAGAGTGGAATGAGAGATTACAAATGTATCAGCTTTAGATGTATGTATGTCAAGTTCAAGTTTGACAAGGCAAAAGTGGCAGTAATTGTAGCGTATGCACTGTGTGATGACTGAAGTGAGAGAAAGAAAGACAGGTTTTGGGATGAGCTGGATGAAGCAGTGGGAGAACTGCCCAGGAACTATAAAGTGATCATAATGGGCGATATGAATGGAAGAGTAGGCACAGGTCCTGAGCATGACATAATGGGCTGTACAGTAATAGAGTGCCAGGAGAAAATGATAATGGGAAGCAACAGAAGGATATGTATCAGGAAAGAAGGTTGTGCATTTGTAACTCATATTTCAGACACAAAGATGCACATAAATATACACGGTATAGAAGGAATGGGGATCGTATTGAAAAGAACCTGACTGACTTTGTGCTCATCGAGAGGTCGATGCTGGGAATGGTTTCTGATATGAGGGCCGTGAGAGGACAATGCGGAAGTCTGCCATATCATATATGATTGTGGTATACAAGATCAAGCTGAGAGGAGTGAGGTGGACCAGGAGAAACGGGAGTACTCAGGGAAAAAGACTGAAAGTCGAGAAGTTGAGAATCAAAGAAATGGCAGATAAATACAGGACCAAAGCAGGGGAGGAGTTAGAATCAGTGAATTAGAATGAAATGGATCTGGACAGCCTGTGGAATGCAAATAGGGACTGCTTAGTTAGGAATGCTAAAACAGTGTGTGGTGTGGCAAGGGTAACAGCAAAGAAGAAAGGTACCGCATGGTGGGATGAAGAGGTTAAGAGAGCAGTGGAGGAAAAGAGGAAGAAGTCCCCCCCCCCCCAACTCTGAGCATAGGCTTCACAGCCTGCTCCCAAGGCCCAGTACTCCTCCTACATACCATACAACTCCCCATGTCACCACTTTGGTGCCAACACCCACTATCCATATTAACCCCTTAACCGCAGGGCATCACTTTCGTGACGCTTGAGAGCAAGGGATCATACCGCGGGGCATCGCTTTTGTGATTCTGTGTTATTTTGAATTCACCCGGGCTTCCAAGTGGTGGCTTGTATCATCTATCAGTACTGCCAATGTCCAACACTAGTCAGCACTCCTAATCTCATCTGTACTCCCATCCATTGTTGACAATTTAGCCATTTCTCCCCATTCTTAACTCTCCTCCCTACCCCCCCTCCATTACCCTATCCTCTCGCCTGCCCGGCCGTGCTATGCTAAGTAAATTTTCCCTGGAATTTTTCACTGATTTCATCCATTGAAATAAGCCCTATGCCCTATTCTTATCAAATAATATATACAAGAAAGAAATAAGGTAAGTGAGAGTGCCATACACCTGGAATTGGCTAATTATCACCTGACAACACCTCACGTGCACTCGTTCGCTAATTTTCGCTGCTTATTTCCCCTTGAAATATGCCGTATAATCTATTTTCGTAATAAATATACATATAAGGAGGGAAGGGAGAAGCCTAAGTGATATTTATATTCAACTGGAACTACCTAATTTATAATCTATTGTCTAGATTTCCTGCCAATCATTTCACTGCTATATATTAGCTGCTGTCAAGACGCTAATGTTGGCAGTAATGCATTTCCCTAGGTAGGCCACCCCGGCCCACCCTTATCAGTTCACTCTCATCTTCCAATGTGGAGGTACGTCTGTTTGCTCTTGCTAACTTCAGGGACTTTTCACCCCCATGCAAAGGGCCCTGTGACCTTTACCCCCTACTAAACCTCGTGTGGAAAGAGTTAAAGGGCTGACAATTAATAAAAGAGTGACTACGATCTTTCTATTGAGTAAAACAGTGCAAGTGGAATTGTAAATAATGTGTAAACAGCAAGTGAAAGTAATGAATGTAAATATACGTGAACAGTGGAATACAGTTTTATAAGTTACTTCAAGTGACAGTGCATAACACAGTGTAAATAAAATAGAAATGTAAATAATGTAAATAAAATAGAGAATGTAAACAGAAATGTAAATGAGTAGTATTATAAGAATACGAGTATATACCCTAGGAGTAATGAAAGTGAAAGTTTCACTCTAGCATGTCTGAATACTATGAGTTATGAGAGTGAAGGTGAAAGTGACATTCACTCTCAATGCTAGTATACTAGACGCGAAAGTGAATGCTACGTATTTTACTGAAAGAAATTGAATCCCTACAGTGACAATAAACTAATACTACTGAAGGAAACTTATGGATAAAGACTGTAGATATATATAAGTGTTATATAGTAATAGAAATATAAAGTGTGAGGGGTTTTATGAATAATAAATGACAGAATACCAACAGCGAACTAGCGCAAGTGGGAAGGTCATATGCGCTCGTAATTTTCATTGCTTTCACAGTGGTTTTTATTTGGAGTATGGATCCCAAACTACTTGATAATCATAAAGTAGTGTTTATAATGTTAATATCTGGCTGTGGTAATCATATTACGGGTTGTCGGGAAGTGTAAAGTGGAGACTTCGTTACCCAACTTCAGAGGTCTCCACAAGTCCTATGGTAATCGACGAAGGCTCAACAAACATCCCAGGAGAAAGCTGAAGGTATGTGCCATATGCATATGTAATTTTAATATTCTAGGACTAATAACTGATTTTTGGCAAATATTTTTTGAGAGTCTGTCGGAGCCCAAATAACCCCGCTGGAGACGCAAAACATTGCGAAACATGCCCGCGGTGTAAGGGTTAAATACATGCTAGGGATGTCTCATATAGGACTGGTGTATTGGTATTAGCTGGGGTATTTTGGCGACATAATGGCAGGTCTTCTGGTAGATAGGTAAAGTCTGCTTTTTATGAAATTCAAATCCTTAAACTGTTTCCAGCCCCAGTTGGGATTTGACCCTGGGTCCAGGAGGACCACAGGCAACCATTTTTTTTTTTTTTTTTTTTAATAACAGAACACAGGAAGGAAAAGCAAATTGATAAAAAAAAAAAATAATCCAAACATCAGATTGCTGGTGTCCTCCATTCATAAAATACCTGTAACAGTTGGACTCGAACAGCTGTAGGTTGAAGTTTGGAGGGAAACAACTCTGGGGAAGTGAGTTCCAGAGAGATGCAGTTCAGGGAATGAAAGAATTCTGATAGGCAGAAGTTCTGCAATAAGGCTGAGTGACGTTCCAGTCATGAGCGCTACTAGATGCCCGTGCAGCACGAGGGAAGGCATGGAAAGGTGGCACAATGGACGCAACTTCGTCTAAGCATTTGCCATAAAAATATCTGTAAAATAAGGCAAGGGAGGCAACATTCCTTCTTACCTATAGGGGAGGCAGTTTGTTTATAATAGCAGAATTATTATTAATTCCAAAAGCTTTGTTCTGAATTTTGTCTAGTTGTTTTAAAGTAACCTCTCCACATCCATTCCACAAGGGTGAGCAATATTCAAGCTGAGAGCGCACATGACTCATAAATTATAGCTAACTGCTCGTCAGTGAAGAAGTTACAGACTCTGTACAATAATCCAAGTTTCTCTGAGGCAGTTTTAGCAAGTGATCTGACATGAGAGGTCCAGCTGAGGGCATTGTTAAACAAGACGTCGAGAATTTCAATACTTCTGGAGATGGGAATTTAGTTGCACTGACGGTAATATACGAGTCTGGCAATATCTGTCTATTAGTCAACTGCATATACTTGGTTTTACTAGCATTAAATGAGACAAGGCTGTTTTGTCCCCATTCACTGATCGTAGATAAGTCTTGATTTATGGAGATGGCTGTACTAAGCAAAGAGTTAGAGATATTAGGGTGTGTCCACACAATAACTTCCAACAAAACCTACCTGCCTGGCCTTGGTTGCTTCTAGCTTGCCGATGTCTGGGAAGGTAAATAGTTCGCCCGGTATGATGCGAGAAAGTCGGGAGAGCAAGATACATGCCACCACTGTCACCACACACTGGAACCATGTTACAAAGAGCGGGGCATCCTTCTCACCCATTGATGACCCTCCCAGCAGAGTCTTATTGACGAACACCATTGTTATGGACACAACCCTGGCCGGTAGGAATTCACATTAGCTCTATATTAACTCTTTAACTGAGGCTGGTGCACACTGCAAAACTTTATTCAACTGGAAAGTAATCCTTAATATATATATATATATATATATATATATATATATATATATATATATATATATATTATAACTGTTATACACAGCCTAACCTTTCTCTACATCTGGCACGCATAGAAATTCTTAGCTTAACGCTAGCTGACTTTGTTCAAATGAGAGAAAGACTAGCAGTCAAATGGTTCAATACACCACATGTTCTACTGTTCATCAAAACTCTAATTCTATTTAACATACAGCACTTGTGGTGTATGATGCGAAGACTCAAGAGAATGGTTTTGATCTCTTTCATCAGCATTCATAACATGAATCTGGATAAAAAGAAGTCACAGTTCCCACCTCCCCCCACTTCCATGGTCCGTGATACAAGGGCTGGCAATCCAGTTATCAAATGACTCCAGTTTTGAGGTAGCTAATGAGTACTGCTGAAGCAGTAAAGCTAGAACACCAACCTCATCTAAACATAAACCCAGTGGAATGCAGGCCAAAACTGCCTTTATTTAACAGTTCATCATTTTCCTTTTGTGGAACAAGGAGAAAATTAGGGAATGTTTGTATACCTGGGCAGCTTTACCACCTAGGGAAAGAATTAAGGAATTTTTATAAACCTGGACAGCCGCACCTAGTCATATTAGTGTAACCAAATGATGGCATCCTCTTCACGACTAAGAACTGGCGTACTGTACTTTAATAAAATATACTGTGACCCCATTTATCTGATGCTGAATTACCAGGCATATGTCATTATCAAAGAAAAAAAATATGCCTGAATAAAAGCAATATCAGCTTTTTATGGCATTAATCAACAGTGTGCATGGAAACCGAATTTTTCAAAATGCACTCCACCCCCTGCAACCCCTACACCATCCATGCATCACTGACATTGCCACAAATAACAAAGGCCGTTGCCTGCTGGTTCCATGCCATCTCAGTCACAGAGTGTAGATCATCCAGTATTGCTATGTGTTAAGCTTGTCATGGAGTCGTGGCCTCTGTTGCCATACCAGAGGTTTTCCATGGGCTTGTGTTGCTTGCCCTTGTGCTGGCATGTGTGTGCATGCCTGCAGCTACTTCTGCGAAAATAATAAAATGTTTATGTATATAGGTATGCAAGCTGCATCAGCATGTTTCCTTTGTGTTACATACCTTATGTAGCTAGTCACCTGATTCTGAATCTACTCATATTCATCTATGCACCTAACTCAAATAAATAACACAATCTTCTTAGTATCTGTAGATCCTTCTCTGCAAAAAAAACATAATGTATTGTTACACAAATATGCATGAACACGGTGCCAGTGTCTCCTTTGTGTTACATAACTTACGTTGCTAGTCAGCTGTTTTCGGTTCTACTCATTCCCATCTACACATTTCATATCATTTATTCAAATGCTTGCATGCATTGGCCATGGTCACCTAATGGCTGCTCCACCTCTGGCAGCCTCCCCATTCAGTTGCTTGTCCCTGAGGTCACACCTCTTTCCAGGTATTTTTTGGTCTGCCTCACGCAACCCCACCCCCAACACTCACAGTTCTCACCTTCCGCACCCAATTCTCATCCTCCATCATCTCACCATGCCCAAACCATTTCAAGCTATACCTCTTCATCACAACACCAATACATTCAGGTCCCATCCTCTCAACTCTTCAACCGCAATCCTAGCCCACTCCCTGCAGGCCTCACATTGAAGGACACACTACACATCCACCAAATCATTTTCATTTCTGTATGGTTGTGCCTACAAATACAATTTTCTTTTACTGCCCAAGTTTCACAACCACATGGCATTACTCCCCAAACACATGCCATATATAAAGATGTCTTAGCACAGAGGAAGAGCCCTCTCAATGTTAGGAGAGGCAACAGTTCCCTGAACTTCATCCAGTCACTACTTCCCTAACCACAGAGCTGGCTCCAACCCCACCTCCAGTTATTACGTCCCCCAAAATACCTCCTCTACACACGCAAGAGATGCACCAGTAAGACCAATCCATTCACATCTGACGGTTTCTACATGCTCTCACTGACATTATACACGTAAAATAAGCATTATTTCACAGCTTACCTCTAATACTACATCTCTTATGCCCCCATCTATTACAAACACTAAACAAGATGGACTTATTTCCCACACTCTTGTGGCAAACTGCACATAGGCACACTCCCTTTGCCCTGATAGTACTGCTGCCAGCCTTAAGAATCATCACTTTTGTTTAATCTACATTTCTTCTTAAACCCTTGTGCCCCATTCCATTTCTCCATTTCCTAAATCTCTCCTCTGCCTCCCTTTCATTCCCTGCAGTCAACACCAAGTCATCAGCAAACAACATCTACCATGGGCGTCCATTTCTGAAGTCACGCGAGAGAGCTCCATATACCATAACAAACTATAAGGGGATCAAGGTTGACCCCTGATGCACGCCAACATTCACAGAAAACTCGTCACTCAAACCTCCATTCACTTTCACCTGGGTGCAAGTACTTATACATAGCCATGACCACTCAAACCAGCCACTCTTGACCTCCAAGCCTTCTCCTTGCCCACTTCACCCCCTCCCTGGGGATTCTGTCAAAGACCTTCTCCAAATCAACAAAAAGTATAGGTCCCTTTTCTTTCCCATACATTTTTCCTGAAGCTGTCGGACAATGATGGCATCAGTGGTCCCTTTGCCTGGCATAAACCCAAACTGCATCCCATCAATATTCACTCTTCCCTTTACTATATCTTCAAATACTCTTCCACTACCTTTATTATCTGGTCCACAACTTTTATGTCTTTATAATTTCCTTTTTCCAGGGAATCATCCTTCCCCTTATACATGTTTACAATCACACTCTTCAGCCAGCCATCTGGGACAACACACTTATTTATAATTAAATTTATCAAATCAGTAACTAAACCCACTCCTATATCTCCTGAGGCCTTCAATATTTCTGCAGTAAACCCATACACACCTGTCGCTTTCCCCAACTTCATCCTGCCTATTACCCTGCTTACAGCAGCAACGTTAATCAAAGGCCAAGGGGCCACACACTGGATCCACTGACTCCAAACCTTCCCTGTTCCAGTCAAACCCCTAATTCAGCAACGTCTTTAATATTCTCACTGTCCACCACTACCTTTCCTTCATCAGTCTTAACACACTGCTCACTCATGATATCCATGTTTCTCCTCTTCATCTGATCTGCCACCTTAAATACCATATTCTTACTTCCAGCACTATTTAGGTTATCCACTACAAGTCTCTGAGACTCAGGTCTTGCACCTCAGTCTCACTTTTAATAAATAATAAAATATTCTTAGTGCCTGTAGCTCCTTGTGTGGAAAATAATATAATATTTACTTAAATATGAATGCAAGTGGTGCCAGCTCCTTGTGTGGAAAATATAACAGTTAAACACGAATGCATGTGGTGCCAGCCTATCTCCTTTGTGCTACATACCTTATATAGCTAGCAGCCTGCTTTCAACTCTGCTCATTTCCATCTATACATCTCATTCTCACTTTTAATAAGTAACAATATTCTTGAACTACCCCTCCCACAAAAAAAAAAAAGCATTATCCAACTGCGCCTTGGCTAAATTATGATGGACTAATGTGAGGTTACTGTACTACGCTCTTCCCAGATTCATTCATACACAGCCAGTACAGGCATACCCCTGTTTACCGATACAATTGGATAAGTAAAAACCCATCGCTAGGCGAGGTATCATATCTCAGGGTAGATGTAACATGTAAAGCATTGGGTTGCATTTTTGAGCCATGGGTTTCCCCCCCAACCAAGTCCTAAACCCACCCAAATGAGTCCAAAAACAAGCTTCTAGGTAACCTAAACCCCCAAACAGCTAAATTAAACCTAAAAGCAGTATATAACTTACCTAAACCCAAAGATAAAATCTGAAAACCATCAAAAGTCTGGAAAAAAATCAAACTTAGTAAACTACACCCCACAATGGCAATGTTCACCCCACCTATAAAAGTCTAAAAACAGTTTATAAATCAACCTAAACACAAAATTTAAGTCTAAAATATCATCAAAATTGGTTATAAAAAAAAAATTATACCCTGGTTTGGTCATCGTTCAGCAAGGTACGGTGGTATTTCTATCCTCATCGCTATGCCAGGGTATCACATCTAGGGGTATCATATCTCGGGGTCTGCCTGTTTTTATCAGTCTGGGAGTCCAACATCTTTAGTTACATACAGTATAATACAAGAGTTGCTATATCTGAACTTTCACATACCAGTAATTTAACAATGCCAGCAATTTCTTCAAGATAATATCATATACAGTTAAACTTCCTTGACTGCTGATTTCACTGTTGCAGTTTTCTCAATCACAGTCTTATGAAAAAATGCATTATCATCAATACTGCGGGTAAAATCGCAATGATAGCAGTTAAGCTGCAAGAAAAACTAGGGAAAATCAATGGGAGCAGCAGAAACATTGTGCTCCTCCTCCCTGCAGTGAAACTGCTAAACAGGGAAAAATAAATTTACTCAGTAATGTATTAACTCTTCAATAACTATACAAAATTCATCTTTCAAAAAAAAAAAAAAAAAAAAAAAAAAAAACTGCTTAGCTGATACTGTTTTAGGCATTATAAAACTACACAAAATCCCCCCTAATTGCTGTTATTACACCATTTTGACCTGACATATGATTTGTTTATAAAGGCTACAACATGCTTGCATGCATCAACCATGGTCACCTAATCACAGCTTTCCATGCTGATCGATCTCTGGCACCCTCCCTATTCAGTCCCTTGTTCCTCAGGTCACAGTCTATACCTTTGTCCCAGGTCTTTTTTGGTCTGCATCTTGCAACCCCACCCTGAACATTCACACTTCTCACTTTCTGCACCCAACTGTTATCCCCCATCCTCTCCACATGCCCAAAACATCACAATCTACTCCTCCTCATCAAAACACCAATATACTCCAGTCCTATCCTTCCTCTCAACTCTTCAGTTCTAAACCAAGTCCCCCAGTCCTTGCACTCATAAACACACTGAACATCCACCTGATCAATGTCATTTCTGTACATATGATCCCATTAATATCCTCTTCCTTTACTGCCTAGGTATCACTACCATACAGCATTACACTTCTAACACATGCCACATACAAAGATCCCTTAACATGGAGGAAAGGCCCTCTCAGTGTCAGGAGAGGCAACAGCTCTCTGAACTTCTTCCAACCACTCCTCACTCTAGCAACAGAACTAGCTCCAGGCCGACCTCCAGGACATAACATGTCTTCCAAGTAAAAAAAAACTTCCACATACTCAAGATACTCACCAGCAAGATCAATCCTTGCACACCAGACAACCTCCACATGTTCTCCCCAACACATCGCACACATGAAATCAGCATTATCTCTAACTTTAATACCACTACGTCTCTTATGTACCCACTTATCACAAACATTGCACAAGACGGAATTACGTCCCACGCCCTTGTGGCAAACTGCACATGGCCACTCTCCCTCTTCTTTGACAGTACTGCCACCATCCCTAGATACCATCATCTTTGTTTTATCTGCACTTACTCTCAAGCCCTTGTGCCCCTTACCATCTCTCCACTTTCTAAATATTTCCTCCACCTCCCTGTCATTCTTTACAATCAATACCAAATCATCGGTACAGCCAGCTCTTCTACAATACATGATCCTAGAACATGGAAATCAAAGAACATGGGAGCTACAGGTACCTGTTTTGAAAATTTTAGTACGCAAAAAAAGATGCATATAATGTTGCAGGAGACACCTATTTATGTTTCAAAATCTAATGATGCGGAAAAGATGCATATAACACGGACTGTCAGGCAATGACGGACTGTATTGTTATGACGTGTCTGCACGGTGTGTCGTCACGGTCCTGTAGTGGCCATCACCAGCATCCACTACAACAGTCTCCCTTGCAACCACTTCCATTGGCGGATTTGGAGACAACATAATGCGTGCTCCAGACAACAACGGCACAGGGGCAGCTGTGCCCTTTTCGTCCACAGAAGCACCTGGTCTTGCTTCCCCAGCACGCCTAGCTCTGCTCCTGTGGACAAAAAGGGCACAGCGGCCAAGGGGCCCCTGTGCCACTGTTGCCCGGAATGCATGTATGTTGTCTCCGAGTCTGCCAAGGGAAGTGGTTGCAGGGAAGACTGTTGTAGTGGATGCTGGTGGTGGACACTATGGTACACTGAGCATTTCTTCTCCACTTGAGCCTGCCCTCTCCCCGTGCTGTGACTGTGGTCATGCTGTGATATATATATATATTTTGCCACCGAACCTATTGTAGCCATGCCACTGAAGAATTCAAGGTGAGGAATATTAGAGTGTTTGTATGTTATAAAGTCTTTATTGGGTAGGTAAATGTCCTGAAAAAATCATGAAAATGACCCAAATGGTGAATATAGGGCTGGCTTCAGTCCCACGGAACTCTTTTAACAAGTAAACAGATGGTTCCTATAACACGATCCTATTGAGCAGCGCTTTCTGGGCACAACATTCCTGCATAATAGGAGACAGCACTGTATACGACATCTCCCATGGAGTCCATCTCTGATGTCATGTGAGAGGGCTTCAAGCACCATGATAAACAATAAGGGGCATACGACTGACCCCTGAAGCACACCATCATTCACAGAAAACTCATCTCTCAAATCTCCATCCATTCTCACCTCGGTGCAAGCACCCACATACATAGCCATAACCACTCTAACCAGCCACTCCTCAATCCCAAGCTTTCTCACTGACCACTTCACCACCTCCCTAAGGACTCTGTCAAAGACCTTCTCCAAATCAACAAAAACAAAGTACAGATCCCTTTTCTTTCCAATATATATTTCCTGAGGCTGTCGAACAAAGAACATGGCATCAGTGATCCCTTTGCCTGGCATAAACCCAAACTGCATCTCATCAAAATCCACTTTCTCTAATCATACCTTCTAAAACTCTCTCCATTACCTTCATTATCTGGTCTAAAAGTTCTATGCCTCTATACTTTCCTCTTTACAGGGCATCACCCTTCCCCTTGTGTACATTTATAACCACATTCTTCAGCCAGTCATCTGGGACAATACACTCATATATAATCGTATTTATTAAACTAGAAAGCACTCAGAAAGTGCATACCTCCACTAATGACATTGCAGGATCTGAATCTGGATCCGCCAAAAAATTTAATCAATTCCTTCTTGGACCATGGACCATCCTTCCACAAAATTTCACTGAAATTCATTGAGATCTTTTGGAGATATTGTGTGGACAAACAACCAAACAGACAGACAAACATAGGTGAATACATAACCTCCTCCAACTTTGTTGCCGGAGGTAATCAGTAGCTAACCTCACTCTTATATTTCCTAAGACCTTCAGCATTTCTGCAGTCAACCCATACACATTCACTGCCTTCCACAACTGCATCCTGCCCATTGTCTTGTTTACATCAATCAAAGGCCAAGGGCCAAACACTGGATCTGCTGACTCCAAACCTTCCCTGTTCCAGTCACACTCCTCATTCTGCAACCAGTTATAATGCATTCTCCAGGCATCTAAGGCTTTTTGTCTCATTAACACGCCCCATCCCGGCAGATTTTTAACCAATGATCTCCCCCAATCCCGGCAGACTTTTGATTTTGCTTTTTTTTGGCTAAAACCTCCGCATTTTATGAGACATCAAAAATTCATAGAGAAATCACTCACCTGAGGTTTAAAATGCTGATACAGATAACAAAACCCTTACCTGGCTGTGTTTTCTATGGGGCCTGGTTCCAGAGAAAACATATTCTATAGGAGGGGTAACTATTCCAAACTACTCATAATAGTTATTTATTTATTTATTTAGTTGGTACAAATTTATATGTAGTACAAGAGTATATTGGTTTTCACACAGTAATATAGGCGATAAAAGCATTGTTTCACTCACCAAACGTATCAACATACCGCACCTTTTTCGGCGAAATTACCTGATTATCATTTCTGACCGTTTCTTCCTCTAACGCTACGTAAACCATTGTCCTCCACATTGTCATCGAATGGGGAATCACTCTGGCCTTGAATTTTGTACCGTGGTGCAACATGTCTTTACTGGCCAGATCACTGGTAACAGGTAAGTTGCTGAGACAATGGCGTGTGGGGGGGCAGGTCATGCAGGGTAAGGCATTGTCCCCACCTGGCATTGGGTAGAGGAAGGTGTCCCATGTAAACATACCAAAAATCACGCGCGCAATTTGAAAAATGTGCAAACGACGGACCTTGCAATTGAGATTCGTTCATATACGTCAATGGTAGTCACGCTGACAAAACATTCGGACATATATATACGTCAACGGGACGTGGCGGGTTAACTCTCCTTCTCCTGCTGGCTCCCTTCAACCTCTATCTCTTCACCACAGTGTTGCATCATCATCTTTTTTCTGTCACTGCTTCCATGATCACTGCTCCTCTGAACTGTCTGCTTGAATCCCTTCACCACTTCGGTGAGCACGGAGCACCCACCTAGCAACAAACTCTCAACTCATTTCTATTAAAATCTCTTATGCAAGAGTTAACTGTTACTCCCAGTCCTTCATGTATATAGCAGGTCAACTCTGGAACTGTCTTCCTCTGTCTGTATTTCCAACTGCCTATGACCTCCTGTCCTTAAAATGCAGTGTGTTGTGGCATCTTGAAATGAAAGGATCTTGAATCTGGCTCTCTGTTATCTTCTTTCCGCTTTTTCTTGGGAACAATCTTGGAGGCTTCTGCCCTTTGGTTCCTTCCTTGCATTAGAAAAAAAAAAACTCCCATCCAATTTTCTGTCCAACTCTCTAATGCATGAGTTAACCATTTTTCCTAGTCCTTCTTATCTGCAACTGGTCAACTCTGGAGCTGTCTTCCTCTGCCTGTACAATAACCCCTCTAAAAACCCGGATGCCCAAGACCCGGACACCCCAAGTCTCGGACATTTCGGGCTTGGGTCCATCAGTCCAAGTCTCGGATATTCCTTAAGATATCCGGACAAAAGGCCATCTGGATGAACGTCCGAAACGATCTGAGACACCAAAAATGGCCAAAAAACATCAAAATGCAAAAAAAAAAAAAAAAATGCTGATATGTGTTCATCCCTACTCTAAATTTGCTGTGTGGTGATGAAGAGCTGTGTTTTGGCTTGTAGTTCCAGCAATGTCCACCAGAGTGCCCTTGCATCCTCCCCACTTCCCGCTTCTCTGCCGTCGTGACTGCACGCTCATCGCCATGGCTGCCCATGTGCTCGCTTTTGTGGTGGTGCCCTATCTGCTGCAGCCCCTGCTGTTCCTCTGCTGCCTCTTACTCGTGTGTGTGATGATGGCCCCACCACCCAAGAAGAGGAAGCAGGTGGTTCTGACTCTGGAGAAGAGGGAGATCTTGGACAAAGTGGACGCGGGATGGTTGACCCCCCGCATCCCACATGAGTTCAGCCTGGCCCGCTCTACCTTGTTCGACAACAAGAAATCCTGGGACAAAATCACCCAGTACATGGCAGACTTCACATCGAAAACCAAACGCAACATGCTGAGGAAGATTATGTATCGTCCCAAGTTTGCAGAAGTCGACCACTCCACGCTGATTTGGTATCATCAGGAACGTGCTGCTGGTGTGCTGGTGCATAGTGCAGAGCTGAAGGCACCTGCAGAGAAGTTCACAAGGCTCCAAGACTCCCTAGACTTCAAGGCATCTGAGGGTTGGCTCTTCGCCTTCAAACTTCGGCATGGCCTTACCAACCGCAAGGCCCATGGCGAAGCTTTGGACACCAATGAGGAGGGAGTAAATGAGTTTCGGCAGAAGGTGAAGGGCTTGATTGACAGGGGGTGGCCTCACTCTCAGTCAAGTCTACAATGCTGATGAAACTGGTCTATTCTATCGCTCGCTGCCAACAAACACCCTCGCAGAGTTGACGGAAAAGCGTGTACCTGGACACAAGCTCTCCAAGCAGCGGGTATCTGCTTTGTGTTGTGCCAATGCTAACAGCATGCACCAGCTCAAGCCCGTCATTATTGGCCGTGCAAAGTAGTCTCGGTGCCTTCGTGGGTTGATGGATGTCCTTCCTGTCGTTTGGTACCATTCTGTGAAGGCTTGGTTCACAGCCAAGATCTTCAACGATTGGTTTCACCAGCACTTTGTCAAGGAGGTCATCCATTGTCTGATGAAGACACTGGGAATCCCACGCAACCAGGTAAAGGCTCTCCTTCTCCTGGTCAATGCACCTGCGCATCCGTCAAACATGGAGATGGTGGCTGGGAATGGCTGCATTACGTGCTTGTTCTTACAACCTAATACTACTGTTCTCATCCAACCAATGGACCAAGGAGTGATCGTGACTACGAAGAGGCTGTACCGTCGGAAGTTCCTGGATGAGGTGGTGGTTGTTCTCAAGGACAAGAACGAGCACAGGGAGGGACAAGACACGCAAGGCCAGCAGACTTTGGAAAACCTTCATCGCTACAACCTCAAGTCAGCCATCTACAACTGGGCCAGTGCATGGAGGGAAGTCCTTGTCAAGACTCTGGAAAGTGGTTGATCTCATCTGCTTCTCAGAGCCAATGTGGTGCATGACTTGCTAGGTTTTGACGTGGATGACTTCCATGCAAGTCTTCGTGTGGCTGGTGATGAGGTGGATGTGGACGAAGTGTGTGAGTGGTTGGATGACGACGAGGGCGATCCTGGGTATCAGATCATGTCTGATATCGACATCGCATCTTCTGTTGCTGGTACAAGTACCCAGCTGGAAGATTCCGACAAGGAAAGAGACGATGATGCAGACTCCTCTCGGAATGCCACTACTCCAGCCATCCCCAAGCTGAGCACACTCCACGAGCACATCAAGTTCATTTTTGACTACCCGGAACACTCGGACTGCAACAGAGAGATGGGGCCCCTGGGACTTGTGGAGGAAGTACGCACTTTTGGGCAGTGCATCATCAATTGCCAGAATTGCTGGACCTTTTATCAATCAACCATTGACAACTTTTTCAGGCCCGTGACCCCCGCTGTGCTCCCCATCCTTGGCTCCAAACCACTGCCTCACCAAGAATTGCCTTCTACCTCTAAGCCACAGCCCAGCACACTGGCCATGATGGAGTCTCCACTGGACGTGAGTTTGCAGCTATCTTCAGAATTGTCTGCAGTGGGTAACCCATCACCACGTCCCAGCGACTCGCACCTGGGTCACCTGCCACAATTACTCTGTGTCTCAGTCAGTGAATAAACAGCAATAACTCGCCAATAGACCACATGGGAATTTACGGTGTTGTGCAGTGTTAAGAAATTAGAAATCAGAGTGCAAAGGATTTAGTGCAGAGTGCAACACTGGCATGGCGCAAATAAGGACAAAATGTGCAGTGTTAAAAAATTATAATTTACAGTGCAAAGGATTAAGTGCAGCACAGCACTGGATTACTGTATGTGCTTCAAGTGCATCTGCACCACTGTCAGAGCAATAGAGGAGGCGGTTAATCTTCGTGACGGCCACGGACGTGTCATAAGTACCCTGTACATTGCTAAATATTTTCCTTACTCACTTCTAATTTCTCATTCTCTGGTTCCTTTTCATTTATTTTATGGTTTCTGTCCCTTATTTGTGTGAATAGAGTCTTAAATAGGTGCTGTGCATGTCCAGTAGGGAGTTATTTAGGTGGCTTTCAAAGTTAGGTTCAGTTGGGGTCTATAATTACCTGCCCAGGGGCATTTTGCCCATGTCCCGGACAAAACCAAGTCCCTGAGGTTGTTTGGGCTCTATTACGTCAAATCTTAGAGGGGTTACTGTATTCCCCACTGCCAGTGACTTCCAGTCTTTTAAATGCAGTGTGTCCATGCATCTCAAAACGAACGGACCTTGCATTTCGTTCTCTGCGTTATTATGTTTGTTTTTTCTTTGAGGGGACACTCTTGCTTGCTTCTGGCCTTTGGTTCCTTCTTGCTTGCAATAAAAAAAAAAAAAAAAAAAAAAAAAAAAAAAAAAAAAAAACTTCCTCACCTTTTCTATCCAACTCTCTACTGCAAGAGTTAACCATTACTCCCAGTCCGTCTTGTGTGCAACTAGTCAACTCTGAAACTGTCTTTCTCTGTCTGTATTTCCTACTGCCTATGACTTCCAGTCTCTTCAACACAGTGTGTCTAGGCATCTTGAAATGAACAGATCTTGAATTTGGCTCTTTGTCTTGTTTTCATTTCTTTGGTGGAAGGAACAATTTTGCAGGCCTCTAGCCTCTGGTTCCTTCTTCCTTGCATTAAAAAAAAAAAAAAAAAAATGAAGAGTTGAGGGGAAGGATGGAACTTGAATGTATTAATGTTATGACGGGGAAGGCTAGATTGAGGTGGTTTGGGCAGGTTGAGAGGATGAAAGAAGACTAATGGCTGCAGAAGGTAAGAGGTGAGAATGTCAAGGGTAGAGTTGTGAAAGAAAGGCCAAAAAAGACCTGAAGGGAGGTCATAGTGTATGACCTCAGGCATAAGAGACTGAACAGGGAGGCTGCCAGAGATCAAGCAGCGTGGACAGCCGCCGTCAGGTGACCAAGGCTAACTCATGCAAGAATGTTGGAGCCTTTATAAATGAAACAAATATACTGGCATCTACAATACTTTTACCATACAAAAAATAATAAACCAAGAAAGCCCAATTTTTATGAGTAATCACTCCAATATCCGACGTAATAGAGCCATAGGTAGGTCCGGATATTGGTTCTGTCCGGATATTGGGCCCCAGCTTATGGAATTGTACTTATGGACCCTAACTCAGAGAAACACTTATACAACTCCCTCTGGACATACATAGCACCTATTTAAGACCCAAATCACACCAATAAGGCACATAAATGACTGAAATAAATGCAAAAGAAACATAAAATGAGGGTTTAGAAGTATGTTCATACATTAATAAACATTCTCGTGACTGGCTCCTGGACTGGTACTTATGGACCCTAACCTAGCCTAACTCAGAAAAACACCTTCCTACTGCACATGCATAACTCCTAACACTCTATTCACACCAATAAAGGACATTAAAGAGTGAAATGAGGTAAGTATAGTATGGAAAAAAAGTACAGTATGAAACATTCTGCCTACTTACAGCAAGTCCATGGCCACCTCGATGAATAACCGCCTCCTCTCGGACTCTGACAGTAAGAAAGATTTCCTGAAGCACTTGCAGTACACTGTTCCTGAAGTCTTGCACTGAACTAAGTCAATCGCACACAGATGTCCGTTCTCTTCACAGTGTGCACTCTCGTCTAACTAATGCTCCATTGTAACTTACTAAGTGTTGTACTTTAACTTTTCCCATTCTTATAATTTTCCAAAGCCAAAACAAACAAGTCTATTTACGTTAAATTTTTTTTCAATTGAGTCTTTTCTCTCAACTGTAAATCCTTAACACACTGTTTTTTTCACTGCACAACACTCTAAATTCCCGTGTGGTCTAGTGGAGAAGTTCTTGCTGTTTATTCACTGTCAGAGTCCGAAAGTATCACTGGCAGGTGACCTAGGGGTGCATCGCTGGGTCATGGTGATGGCGTACCCATTGCAGATGACTCTGAAGACAGCTGCAAACTCACGTCAAGTGGTGACTCCATCGTGGCTGATGTGCTGGGCTGTGGCTCGGAGCATGAGGGCCTGTCTTGGGGAGGCAACGGAGTGGAGCCAGGGCTGGGCACAGCAGGGGTCACAGGCCTGAAAAAAATGTCAATCGTTGATTGATGCAATGACCGACGATTCTGACGATTGATGATGCACTGCCTCCACGAGTCCCAAGGGCCCATCTCCCTGTCGCAGTCCGGGTGTTCCAGGTAGTCTAGGATGAACTCTAGATGTTCCCGGAGTGCCCTCAGCTTGGGGATGGCTGGAGTAGTGTCCTGCTGAGAGGAGTCCGCATCATCGTCGCCTTCCTCGTCGGAATCTTCAAGTTCGGTACTGACACCTGCAACTGAAGACGCGATCTCGATATCAGACAACGTCTGATACCCAGGATCGCCCTCGTCGTCATCCAACCACTCACGAACATCGTCCACATCAACATCGTCGCCGTGCGTATGTAGCCGTGCATGGAAATCATCCACGTCAAATCCTAGAAAATCGTACTCCACATCCGTTCTGAGAAGCAGACGAGACCAACCATTTTCCAGAGTCTTCACAGGGACTTCCTTCCATGCACTACCCCAGTTGTACAGCGCAGACTTGATGTTATAGCGGCGAATATTTTCCAAAGTCCTCTTGCCTCGTGTGTCCTGTCCCTCCCTGCGCTCGTCCTCGTCCTCGAGAACAACCATCATCTCGTCCAGGAACTTCCGACGGTATAGGCACTTTGTTGCCACGATCACTCCTTGGTCCACTGGTTGGATGAGAGCAGTAGTATTAGGTGGCAGAAACATGCACCTAATACGGCCATTTTCAGCAACCAAGTCCTTGTCGCACAGGTGGGCAGGTGCATTGTCGAGGAGTAGGAGGGCCTTTACCTGGTCGGGCGGGATTCCCAGTGTCTTCGTCTGGTAATGGATGACCTCCTTGACGAAGTGGCGGTGGAACCAATCTTTGAAGATCACAGCTGTGAACCATGCTTTCAAAGAATGGTACCAGACGACAGGAAGGACATCCATCACCCCACGAAGGCACCGAGGCTGCTTTGCGCGGCCAACAACAACAGGCTTAAGCCGGTGCATGCCATTAGCATTGGCACAACACAGAGCAGATATCCGTTCCTTGGAGAGCTTGCGGCCAGGTACACGCTTCTCCGTCTCTTCGGCTAGAGTGTTCGTTGGCAGCGAGCGATAGAATAGGCCAGTTTCGTCTGCGTTGTAGACTTGACCGAGAGTGAGGCCCTCCCTGTCGATCAAGCCCTTCACCTTGTGCCGAAACTCGTCAACTCCATCCTCATTAGCGTCCAATGCTTCGCCATGTGCTTTACGGTTGGTAAGGCCATGCCGTAACTTGAACGCAAAGAGCCAACCCTCGGATGCCTTGAAGTCTAGGGCATCGTGAAGCCTGGCGAACTTCTCAGCAGCAGCCTTCAGCTCCGTTCCACGTACAATCACACCAGCAGCACGTTGTTGTCGATACCAAATCAACGTGGATCGGTCGATTTCTGCAAACTTGGGGATAAACATAACCTTCCTCTCCACGTTGCGTTTGTTTCTCGACGAGAAGTAAGCTGTGTACTGCATGAGTTTGTCTCGGGATCTCTTAATATCGAACAAAGTGGACCGGGCCAGGTTAAACTCGCGGAGAATGCGGGAAGAAGACCACCCCGCATCTACTTTCTCCAATATCTCAGGCTTCTTCTCCAGAGTCAACACCACTCTCTTCTTTTTCTCAGGTGGCGGGGCCATCATCACACACACTAAGAGGAGGCCCGAGAGCAGCAGGAGTCCCTGCAGCAGGTAAGGCACCACCACAAAAGCGATCACGTAGGGAGCCATAACGACGAGCGTGCACTCGCAGCAAGAGACAGGCGGAAAGTGGGGAGGATGTAGCGGTGCCCTATCGGACGTCGGAGGAATGACGCGCCACAACAATGCTCTCCCGCGCCACGCGCGGCAAGTTCAAATTACGGGCGGGAAAAATTCATTTATTTTTTTTATTTTTTGGGGTTTTCGGACCATTTTGGGAATATTGGATCCCGGGACGATTACGTCTGGGTAGTGGGGATATTCGGATATTGGGCGTCCGGATATTAGAGTGATTACTGTAGTTACTTTGTCAAAGCCTCAGCTCAGGAACAACTAGAGAAATACTTTATCATACAAAAATGTATGACTACAAATACAACATAGAAATATTTACGAGACACAGCAATGGAAATGACTGACTGGTGTGAGAAACTGCTAACCCCATGTGTGGATGATAAGACAACGAGGATCGAACTTTTATTTCAACATTATCTTTTTAAACTTAGGTAAAAAAAAAAAAAAAAAAAAAAAAAAAAAAAAAAAATGCATGTACAGTAGGTTCGCACAGTGCGCGTCATCACAGTGCGCGATTCGCATTGCGTGCGAGTGACCAAAAATCATAACCAATAACCCTTGAATGCGCGAGTTTACTGCACAGAACACGAGGCAGAGGCAAGGAGTGGCTCAAAAATGCCATTTTCTATTAGTGCGCGACCACCCCTCACACAGCGTGTCACGTGTTGTCATGTTGATGCGCAGAAATTCCCGGGCATTCTACTGCTCCTGTTCCTGTTGAGGATGATGAGGATGCAATGTCAGAAGTGTCAGCATTGGACTTTGAAGGGTTTATGGCCGAAGTGAGTGACTTTGATGCTCCTGGGGAAGGTGCTCAAGAGGAGTCTGTGGAGGGAAGTGTTGGTGCAGTGGGAGGTGCGGCGCTGTAAGTGTTGCCGCGCCTCAGAACCCCTGTTATTTAAGGTCATCAGGCCTGTTGTCTACTGTTGTTAAGGTGATTACCCATATTTTTTTTATTGTAGCTATAGCTTTAGTACAATGTCTGAAAAATATGACCTTTACTATGTCTCTTTTTTTTTTTATTGTAGCTATAGCTTTAGTACAATGTCTGAAAAATATGACCTTTATTATGTCTCTAAGGGCCAAAAAATGTCCAGGTATGAGGGGGTACCACCCATATGTATATTATTCCCATAAGATTATGTATTCCCAGTAAGCGAATTCCCAGTGCGCGAGGTCGTGGACCGCCCAATCTCTCGTGCACTGTCCGAGCCTACTGTATATACTCTGGTCTTCACTCATCCAGCTATTTTACACTTCAAACTAAAGTGAACAAGAAATGAAAAATATGAAACACAAAACATATTCTGATAACAGTAAACTGCTACTGAGACAATTTATCCTACAAATAAGTTAACTGACTCAATACAAGGAAGCATTTTCATATTTCTGTTATTCCGGGATAGACTTTTTGAACTAGTGGTATTAGATATAGCTCTCACAAATCCCTTCAATACAAGCCTTGGAGGCTCTCCAAAGTTGACAAAATAACCTGGTAGTATAATATGTACATATATGATGTTCTCAAACAGAAGGGGATAAGATCCATGATAAATATGGACCCTGGTACCATACTCACCAGTACAAGCTAACCACACCAGTGATTTTCATGTACTTCATCATCATCGGCTCCTCCCTTCTCGACTCCATAGTGTCTGGGGAAGGCAATATTACCTTACAGAAATTTTATATACAGTATTACTTAATTCCATAATGAATATGCTACACTATTACACCGTCACTGCCCCCTCTGAAGCATCATGGTTTGGGTCTAGCTAATACATCTAAGGCGAGAACAACCAATCACTTGCCCTGTGAAATATTATGTAAGCTATAACCTCCAACTATTCTTTAAAATATTCACACCTTTTATGGGCCATGTAGAGCACCTTAACCCACCCTGCACACACTTGCTTTAAATACTCTCCCTGCTTTTATGTTGGTATACTTTGAGGAGACATGGGACTACCTCTTAAATACAGTACTTTAAAAAAATTAATTCTACACTGAGTGACAAGCCAAATGGTTTCCTGTACACCAGGAAAACATTTACTATGCTGGGTGATAACCATATAACCAAATTATGGCACCTGGTGGTTTAATGGGTAATTATGGAGCTCCAATTGGATTGAGCCAGTGAAGGTTTATATCCAAGGGGTGGTTGGGGTTTGTTGCTCAAGTAATGCCACTCAGGGATCAATGAGGCTGGTCACTCTCATCTTAAATGTTAGGACCAATTTGCTTAGCCCTGGGCTCCTACACTCCTCATGGGGCAACATTGGATTGGATGATGGATGGATGGATGAATTAATTCATCATTCATTCATCATCCAATCCTACGTTGCCCCATGAAGAGCATAGGAGCTCGGGGCTAGGCAAGTTGGTCCTGACACTTAACCCCTTCTTTAACGGAAATGTGTTTTGATGTACCCCCATACATCACTTGTAAACACCCATGAGACACCGGAACTGCAACCGTGGTACTGTATGCTGGTACATCCTATAATGAATGCATTTTATGGGCCTCAGGGTGGCCTGGTATGGCTGTTTCTGAGAACCTCGTGATAGCAACAGCTCTGGGTTTCAACAACAAAGACTGTGACAAATTTCTGACGAATTCTGACATAAGATACATCATGACTGAGTTGCAGTGGCACCAATGGCTTGCTCATTCATCTGTGATGTAACCTCTTTTAGACCAATCATTATATTAATTATAATTTCTACTACAGATATCGTACTATATTTTCCACAGACAAACGGCAAAATTTACACCCTTTGGCCTGCCTGAGAGAGCCAGTTACCACACACTTGACCACGAGGGAGGGTGTACAGGATACTCTTCTCTCATGGGGTTTCTGACGGATTCCGATAGTGACGAGTTTATTCCTCACGACGATGCTTACAGTAAAACCTCACTATATCGGACTAATTGGGGCCCAAGCCAGTCTGAAAAAAGCGAAAGTCCAATAAAAGCGACATCTGGACTCCCCCCTGGACTTCCTCCACCTTTTGTTATCCACAGAGGCTTGCTTGTCATTCATGCATTTATTTTCCCTCTCTCTCTCTCTCTCTCTCTCTCCAAACTAGGCACTTCCATTTTACTTCACATATTTTTGTCTTTGTCGTCACCTTCATCTTCACCTTCCCATTCACTTTTATCTTCACTTTCAGTTCACTCTGACATTCACATTCACTTTCATATTCTCTTCCATGCTCATTTCACATTCATCTTCACAATCACTTTCACTATCACTCATTTTAAATTTCCATTTCACCTTCACTTGCAACCTTACTTTCTCATTTTCACATTTACCTTTACAATTATTCACTCACCTTCACTTTTGCCCTCCCTTCTTTTACTATCACATTCACCTCCACCTTCACTCACACCTTCACCTTCACCTTAATTTTCTCTTTCACCTTCACCACTTTCACTTTCAACTTTTCTTTCACCTTCATCTTCACTTGTACATTCATTTTCACCTTCACTTTCACTTTCACCTTCATCTTCACTTTTACATTCATTTTCACCTTCACTTTCACCTTCCTCTGTACAAAGGAAAAGGGGAGAGAGAAGTATGTGGTAACCATAGGGGTATTTGCCTTCTTAGTGTGACTGGTAAAATATATGGTAGAATACTCATTGATAGGGTTAGGCATATGACAGAGGAGCTAGTTGGAGAAGAACAAGGGGGATTTAGGAAGGGAAAAGGGTGTGTAGATCAGATATTTGTTCTAAGATGTTTAGTGGAGAAGTATCTAGAGAAGGGAAGGAAAGTGTATGCTGCCTTCATGGACTTGGAGAAAGCTTATGACAGACTAGATAGGCAAGGTATGTGGAAGGTATTAAGAATATATGGAGTGGAGGGGAAATTGTTGAGTGCTGTAAAGAGTATGTACGAGGGAGCTAGGGCTACGGTGCGAGTGGATGGTGAGCTGAGTGAGTTCTTTGATCTCAATGTGGGACTGAAACAGGGGTGTGTGATGTCTCCATGGCAGTTTAATATATATATGGATGGGGTTGTAAAGGAGGTGCAAGGTAGGGCAGTGGATGTGGGGCTGGCCCTAATGAATGAGGGTGAGATTTGGAAGCTTCCGGTGTTGCTGTTTGCTGATGATACAGTATTGTTGAGTGAAGATGAATGGGAGTTGCAAGGTTTCGTGAATGAATTTGGGACAGTGTGTAGGAGGAGGAAGCTGAAAGTTAATGTAAACAAAAGTAAAGTTATGGTGTTTGAGAGGAATGAAGTCACAGAGTGTGCAGTGATGTTGGATGGTGAGGATATGGAGAATGTGAGTGCATTCAAGTACTTGGGTAGTGTGATGAGTAAGGATGGAACTTTGGGGGATGAAGTACGTGAAAGGGTACAGCAGGGAAGGAAGGTTGTTGGTACACTGAAAGCAGTGAAGAGAAATAGGGAGGTGAGTATGGAAGTTAAGAAGTCACTGCATGATAGTATTGTGATCCCTACCCTGACGTATGGAAGCGAGGCGTGGACCTTGCAAGAGGGGAACAAGTCAAGAGTGAGAGCAGTGGAAATGAGTTACTTGAGAGGAGCATGTGGAGTGACATGGAGGGACAGGTTGACGAATGAAGAAGTGAAGGAACGGTGTGAGGTAGATGTGGATGTGGTTGAGAAGATTAGGATAAATACACTGAGGTGGTTTGGACATGTGGAGAGAATGGAGAATGAAAGACTGACTAAGAGGGTGTATGTAGGTGAGGTGGAGGGAGGGAGAGGGAGGGGTAGACCGAGGATGAGGTGGAGGGATGGAGTTGAGAGGTATATGAGGGAGGGGGGGGGTGAGTTGGGGGGAGGGTAGTCAAATGGTGGGTGACAGAGTGACTTGGAGGTGTTTTGTCTGCGGCCATCCTTTGTGGGATAAGGGCGTCGGGCTATAGATAGATAGATAGATAGACTTTCACCTTCCACCTTCACATTCACATTTACTTTCACCTTCACCTTCACTTTCACCTTCCATCTTCACTCACTTTCACTTTTGACCACTTCCACATTCACTTTTACTTTCACCTTCACTTTCACTTTTGACTTCACTTCCACCTTCCACCTTCACTTTTACTTTTGCCTTCACTTTCACACTACCTTCACCTTCACAATGCCTTCACTAACCTTCACTCTTTCATTCACTTTCACCTATCTCTCCCGGAGACAGAGAGAAGGGGAGGAAATACAGAAGGAGAGAGAGGAGGGACCAAGGTTATCCCTATCTTCCTCATTTGTTTATGCCAAGGGGATGTCACTTGTCATTTCTGTATTTATTCTCTCTCTCTCTCTCTCTGTTGACTTTGACATTCCATAATCACTTGTGTGCTCTCTTTCACCCTCATTTTTACACTCATTTTCACAATTACCTTAATTTTCATTTTCAATTTCACCTTTCTCTCTCTCTCTCACCGGAGAGGGACGGGGAGGAGAGGAAGGAACGGAGGAGGAGAGAGAGAGAGAGGAGGGACTGATATTATGTTATCTCCTCCATTTGTTTCTTTATTCATTTATTCCAAGAGAGGACTGCTTCTGGCTTTATTGGACTTTTCCTGAGCATAAGAATTTAGTCCACTTGGCTCCTCCAGTCCGATAAAAGAGAATTCCGCTATACTTAAATCCGTTATATTGAGGTTTTACTATATTTAGATGTATCAGATGATGATGCAGCAGTGTCTAATGTGTCAGTAGATGACAGTGATGATGACTATGATCCTGAAAATGATAGCGAGGTTGATGTGAGTGAGGAGGAGGAGGACATGTTGCAGCAAGCAACAAGTGGGTCAAGGTCGCCATCACCATCACGTGTCCACACACTTCATGCTCAGCTTACAAGATCAATAAATTGAGCCATCCATATGTGCATGACATTTTTTCAAGCCAATCTGTACAGTAGTTACCTGGGTAGGCTAACAATACTTTAGAATAAGACATGTACTCTTATATAATGAGTTATTTTATAATCATTTCTTTACAATAGCAGCAGCATCCTGGGTTTATGTGATCATCAGTATACAAACAAATCACACAGAGTGAATAGTTTGGATGTGGGGAAAAAAAAAAACACTACCCCTCACACTATGGGAGAGGGAGCTGTCAGGTCGGTATGAGGGGTGAATGTAGCGTCTACACTCGGGGGAGGGGTTGGCAAACAAGCGGTTAAGATGAGAGTGACCAGCCTCACTCATCCCTGGGTGGCACTACGTGAGCAATAAACCCCAACCACCCCTTGCATAGAAACCTTCACTGGCTCAATCCAGTTGGAGTGCCATAATTTCCCACCAAACCACCAGGCACCAAAACTTGGTTACATGGTTACTACCCAGTGTAGTAAATGGTTTCCTGGTGTACAGGGGAACCATTTGGATTGTCACTCAGTGTAGAGTCACCCACAGGGAAAGGGAAGAGGAAAGAATGAAGGAAGGAAAGACAGAAGAGGGAGTCTAAAGTCAGCCGTAGCCAAAGGACGAGGAAAGAATGAAGGAAAGAAAGACAGGAAGAGGATGGAAGGAAAGAGGGATGGAGGAGGGGAAAGGGCAGACACTTGAGAGCAGCACTACATCGAGTGAGTGGATGATGAGTGCCCCACCTACCACAAAAAAACAAAAAAAACAAAACTACCACTGAACTGATTTAGAGACTTTGTAAAGGTGCACAAAGTGCATTTTTCAGTATGAAGAGGATCAATGTTGGTATACAGTACTTTGAAGAGACATGAGACCACCTCTTAAATACAGTAAAAAAAAAAAAAAAAAAAAAAAAAAACCACTGAACTGACTCAGAGACTTTGTAATGGTGTACAGAAGTGCATTTTCCAGTATGAAGAGGATCAATCAATAAACAAGAAAAGTACAATTACATAAGGTTAGGTTAGGTTATGGTCAATTTGATCAGATAAGATTAGCTTTGGATAACTAAGGCTGGGTAAAATTACATACGTTTAGGTTAGGTCTGGATAAATCAGCACTGATAAGAGTAATTTCAGGCCATAAATGGCATTTCAAGATGGTGCCTGTCATCAGTGTACAAGATGGTGTCTGTTTCTCTTCAGCACTGTTGTAAACACAGATTCTTTAAAATGCCATTTCACCACTTACATAAGAAATAAAAAAACATTAACACTTCAAAATGCAATCCAAAAATAGCTACTCAAAGAATCACATAATGGGGTTTAGTGGGAAAAAAAAAAAAAAAAAAAAAGGTGGTCCCATGTCTCCATGAAGATTACCAAAATTTCGATATTTCATTCTGGATTCCATCCAGTATAACTTTCTACTATATGATAATTACAGTTCTTACCTTCTCCCTCCTCCCACTATCATGGTTAAGTCTCATAAGTGGGCAAGGCCTTCAGAAGGGGCAGTGAGGTAACCTGACATTTAAAACACAGGGTATAATTATTATCACCCCACAAAGAACAAATGGGATAAAAAAAAATAATTAATTAATTATGGAAGATGATGGGAATGAACATTGTTGGGAAATGATAAGAACAAATAAATATTGTACTCTTCTGGAAATAACTTATTCTAAAAAGAAATTAAAGAAGTCTAACAATTAAAATAGGCAGAATAAATAAACATATATATATATATATATATATATATATATATACTGTATATATATATATATATATATATATACTGTATATATATATATATATATATATATATATACAATCAAGTAGCCTAAGGCATGGCTAATTGGTTCTGGACCGGGCCCGTGCCATAGAAAACCATGCCATACAAAGAACTAAACATATGGGAAAACTGGAATTTGGTTCTGGATGTTCACCCAAAGTCCCCCTTTTCACTCCACTTTTCCTCATTTTTCCCCACTTTAAACACGCACACAATCAAGCAATCTGTCAAAGCATGTATTACACACATCAATAGGCACAAAAAACAGGAGGGTGATCAGCTTTATATCTGCTTGGCCAATACCACATGCTGCAGATAGAGTGCAAAAAAGCTTGGCCAAGTAGACATAGATCAGCTGACCAACCAAAACATTAGCTAAAGATGGTGGAGGCTACCTGGTCAAGCACTGATTGAAGAAGTTTATTTGATAAAGTTTGTTTGCTCAAAGGTCAACAAAACTCACATATAACACATTAATAATCATTCTTATATATGTGATGATGATGATGGGAGTCATTATATTTCGTCTTAGCTCAGAGATAGGTGTTTCGTCACTAACCTGTTCATAGTTGTTTTACGAACAAACCTATAAACTAGTCACAATACCCAAAGAATCTTTGATGTTTCATTACTTAACACAATGAATCTGGTGAAGTTTAACCTCCTCATAAGAGAGAAAAAAGTCCACAGTTGGAGCACTTGTTGTATGGAGCTGAAGTGGCCGCCATCTTCTTTGTTTACAAACAGGGGAGCAGGCTGCCAGGGAAATTTGCCCGCGTGTTTCAAACTCTACCGCGCCCGCACCATAGACATAGTTTATGTGCGTGGTTCGTTTTTTGGGGTCTGCAACTTGCTGTGTCATAGAAAGCCATGGCATAGAAGCATGTGCCACAGGCAACTTGACTGTATATGTATATATATATATGTACACTATATATATATATATATATATATATACACAGTAAACCTCACTATATCGGGCTAATTGGGGCCCAAGCCAGTCCGAAAAAAGCGAAAGTCAGATAAATGCAAAATCTGGACTCCCCCCTGGACTTCCTCCTCCTTTTGTTATGTACAGAGGCTCACTTGTAATTCATGCATTTTCTCTCTCTCTCTCTCTCTCTCTCTCTCCGCACAGGGCACTTCCATTTTACTCCACATACTGTATTTTTGTTTGTTGTCACCTTCATCTTCACCTTCCCATTCATTTTTACCTGCACTTTCAATTCACTCTGACATTCACATTCACTTTCATATTCACCTCCATGCTCACTTTCACATTCACCTTCACATTCACATTCGCGATCACTCACTTGGAATTTTCATTTCACCTTCGCTTGCAACCTTACTTTCTCACTTTCACATTTACCTTTACAATTACTTTCACTTATCTTCACTTTTGCCCTCCCTTCTTTTACTATCACATTCACCTCCACCTTCAGCTTCACATTCACTTTCACCTTCATCTTCACTTTCACCTTCACCTTCACTTTCAACTTTTCTTTCACCTTCATTATCACCTTCATCTTCAATTTTACATTCATTTTCACCTTCACCTTCATTTTCATTCATTTTCACTTTCACCTCCCACCTTCACTTTCACTTTTGACTTCACTTTCACCTTCACCTTCACTTTTGACTTCACTATCACATTCACATTTACTTTCACCTTCACTTTCATATTCCATCTTCACTTTCACTTTCACCTTCACTTCTTACTTTCACCTTCCACCTTCACTTTCACCTTCACAATGCCTTCACTAACCTTCACTTTTACATTCACTTTCACCTCTCTCTCTTTCCCAGAGGTAGGGAATATAAAAGGAGAGAGAGAGGAGGGATCAAGGTTATGTCTATCTCCCTCGTTTGTTTATGCCATGGGGACACCACTTGTCATTCCTGTATTTATTCTCTCTCTCTCTCTCTCTCTCTCTCCCTGTTGACTTTGACATTCCATATCGTATTCATTTCCATGCTCTCTTTCACCTTCACTTTTACATTCATCTTCACAATTACTTTAATTTTTATTTTCAGTTTCACCTCTTTCTCTCTCTCTCTCTCTCCAGAGAGAAACAGACAGGAAGGGAAAGAATGGAGGAGAGAGAGAGAGAGAGAGAGAGAGAGAGAGAGGGGTGACCGATGTTATGATATCTCCTCCGTTTGTTTGTTTATTCATTTATTCCAAGTGACCGACTGCTTCTGGCTTTATTGGACTTCCTGATGCATAAGAATTTAGTCCACTTGGCTCCTCGAGTCCAATAAAAGCGAATTCCGCTATATTAAAGTCTGTTATATCGAGGTTTTACTATACATACATATACTGTATATATATATGAGAATATAAGAGAGTATGGATTAGCTTTATATATATATATATATATATATACAGTATATCTATATCTGTCTATATAGTAATCCCTTAATTCACGCGAACTTTTTTCACGCGATTTTGGTTATCCACGAAATTTTTCGTACAATAATTAAAACATAAAATTATAGTATTCAAATAAGTAATTTCAATATACAAGAGAAATAAATAAAATATAAAAAATGCCTACCTGCTGCCCGTGTGCATACATATATGTATGTGTGTGTGTATGTGTGTGTGGGAGCCTGGGAGGTCGGTCTACCACGCACCACACAGTCAGTATGAATCCGACGGTCGAATCATGCGTGACTTGAGATCGAGAATCGTTATTTGTGGCTTATTTTTCTGCCTTCCAGTGATTGCTTGCCTTCTCTGCCAACATGGGGCCTAAGCGTAGTGCTAGTGATGCATGTGGTAACACACCAAAGCGGGCTGGTAAAGTGGTGTCACTGACAAAGTTAAAGTGTTGGACAAACTTTAGGGTGGAATGTCGGCGACAATTCTCCGTCAGGACGATTCCCCGTCATTTATTTACATACCAGTTTATTTAGCAAGTACAGTACACTAGTTTTTTACTTATATGAGTTATAAAATCCCCTTGAAAATTAGTAATTAAAGTATTAATTAATCAATAATAAGTATATTAATGGAATGACGGGGAACTGTCCATGTTTTGACGGTGAATTGTCTCAGAACCGTATGTTTGGGGTGAGTCAACTGTTCATACAATAAAGAAGGAGAACGTAGCATACGGGAGACAGTGAGGGCTAGTGCACCAGACTGTGCTAAAGTGTCTCCACCTACGCCTGTGAATTGTCTTGGAACCGCATGTTTGGGGTGAATGAGTCAACTGTTCATACAATAAAGAAGGCAGAATGTAGCATACGGGAGGCAGTGAGGGCTAGTGCACCAGAATGTTGAAGTGTCTCCACCTGCGCCTGTGCTTGTCAGGTTTCAGTTTTAAATTTCTTACATTTTTGTTGTTTTTAATACTTAATGCTAGTTTATAAGGTGTATGTAGTGCATAAACAGTATTATTCAGATGTAATATACGTATAGACATGCGTAATTATGCGCAAACAAGGGCAGAACATACAGTATACGCGAATTTACCACATACGCGAAGGGTCTGGGAACCTAACCCTCGCGGGAATTAAGGGCTTACCTGTATATATATATATATATATATATATCTATCTATCTATCTATATATATATATATATATATATACATACTGTATATATATGAGAATATGGATTAGTTAGCTCAAGCATTGTGTGGGTAAGATTCAAAGTTGGACTACAGATGTGGGCGACTGTGTGCGCCAATGCAAGATTGTGCAAGCAGAGTGAAAGAAGAGTTTTGGACAAATGTGGAAGTGTGCATGGAAAAGTTTGAAAGGAATGAGTGTTTTTGGAGATATGAATGGAAAAGTAGGGAATGTGAAGGCGGATGGAGTAGTTGCTGAATGGGAAGTGCCTGCAGAAGTGGATGAGAATGGCAGAGCTCTAGTGGACACCTGTGCCAGGAGGGGGTTGGTGATAGCAAATACCCTCCTCAAACACAAAATGATCCACAGGTATACATGGTGAGCAATGAGAAGGGTGGGTTATGAACTGAATGAATGGAAGGCAATGATTCAGTACGTGTCTGTGGATCATAGAATGACAAGGTGTCTAATGGATGCAAGAGCACACAGAGGTTCAGGGAGTCGACTTTCTGAACACCACTTGGTGGTGGTGAAAGTCAGGGTTCAAATGAAATGGAGGAATAGAAGGGAAGGGCAGGAGGAATTAGTTCATACAAGGAGGGTAAAAAGGTTACAAAAGGATGGAAAAAAGGCAGAATATAAGAAGTGTAGGAGCGACTGTGTACAGACGATTTGGAGCAGATAAGGGACATGGAAGGTGTGTGCAAGATATTCATAGAAGATATCTGTGCAGCATGTGAGTTGGTGTGTGGGGTGATGAGAAGACGATATGGGATGCAAGGAAAAGCATGGTGGAATGAAGAGGTGAGACAAGCTGTGGCACAGAAAAAGAAAGCATACAATGAGTGGATGAGAAACAGGGGCGTGGAAGAAGTTGAGAGACGGAAGAAAGAGTTATATGTAGAGAGGAAAAGAGAGTCGAAAAGATTAATAGAGAGAGCAAGAAGAAAACAGATGAAGAATTTGGAAGGAATTTGAGTGTACTGTAAAGTGGAGGGAATGTGAGAAAATGTTCTTGAAAGAGGTAAAAAGAGCTAGACAGGGTGTTAAAGAAGTTAGTCAGGGAGTGAATGACAAACACAGATGATTACTAGTGGAGAAGGGAGAAAAAGCGAGCAGATGGAGAAAACACTTTAAGGAATTGTTGAACACAGAGAATGAAAGTAATGTGAGTATAAGTGGCTGGGAATGACTAGGAAAAGGATGGATGTGACAAGAGAGGAAGAAATCAGTAGGATGGAAGCTGTGGAAGCAATGAAGAAAGTCAAAATGGTGAAAGCCACAGGAATTGATGGAGTGTGTGGTGAAATGCTAAGCATGGGGAAGAGACAGTAGTAGAATGGATGTGGAAGATGTGCAGAGTGACCTGCGAGGAAGGTAAAGTCCCAAAGGATTGGAAGTCAGGTATGATTATTCACCTGTGCAAAGGAAAAGGGGAAAAAGAAGTGTGTGGTAATCATAGGGGCATGTGTCATCTTAGTGCCATAAGAAAAGTATATGGTAGAATACTTTCTGAAAGAGTTAGGAATATAACAGATGAATTAGGTGGAGAAGAACAGGGAGGTTTTAGGAAGGGAAGGGGTTGTGTAGATCAGATATTCATCCTTAGGTCTTTAATGGAAAAGTTTCTAGAGAAGGGAAAGAAGTTGTACGCAGCCTTCATGGATTTGGAGAAAGCATATGACTGGGTGGATAGACCAAGATTGTGGAAAGTATTAAGAATACAGTATATGGAGTAAATGGGATGTTGCTGAATGCCGTGATGAGTACAAGTGAGGGTGTTAAGTTTGCAGTGCATGTGGACAGTGAACTGAGTGAATTTTTCTATCTGAAGGTTGGACTGAAACATGTGTCATGTCCCCATGGTTGTTCAATCTGTATTTGGATGGGGTTATAAGAGAGATACAAAGCAAGGCAGTGGATGTTGGAGTGGCCCTAATGAAAGAGGGCAGTGTTTGGAAACTCCCTGTACAGTACTGTTGTTTGCAGATGACACTGTGTTGTTATGTGAAGATGAAGGGGAGCTGCAAGACTTGGTGAATGAGTTTGGGAGAGTGTGTAAGAAACTGAATCTAAAGGTGAATGTAGGGAAGAGAAAAGTTATAATCTTCGAGAGAAATGAGGTCACAATGTACAGTGAGTTTGGATGCGGAGGAAATAAAAAAAATGTGAGTGCATTTAAGTACTTTGGTAGTGTGATGAGTAAAGATGGAAGTTTAGAGGATGAAGTGCTTGAAAGGGTACAACAAGGAAGAAAGGTTGCAGGTTCTTTGAAAGCAGTGATAAGAAACAGGGATGAGAGCATAAAAGACTGATGATGTAAGTGTATGTGAGTGAGCTGAAGGGGGGGGGAGAGGAAAAGGACGGCCAAGGATGAAATGGAGGGATGGAGTGGTGAGGTATATGAGAGAGAGGTGTGTCAGCTGGGCGCAGGGCAATGAAATGGTGTGGGACAGGTCAACATGGATACGATTTATTTGTGGCCACCCCTTATGGCGTCTAGCGATTGATACACAGACATGGCCACCACTGGTGATTATGTTAGCCACTAGACCATAAGGGATTACCGTACACCAACTAGAGGTTAGCAGGTTACAACGCCTGTTTGCCATTCACTGGACTGTAAGTACTGTGCAGTACATTATTAAAATTCTTTTTGCAATCTTCGTCTTCTTCATTTGTGTATTTGTGGATTTTGTCATTTATGAACTGTTTTCTTATTGTTGTGCATTATATTGGATATTCCCACGTGTGTTCTGATGTCTAAATAACTAAAAGACCGAAGAACACTGCCACAATTAGGAGGGGACTGTACATACAGGTAGGGTGTTTGTGGATTTTTGTTGTTTATGCATTGTTTTCTTAGTGTCTAGCATTATACTGGATATCCCCATGTGTGTTTTGATGTCTAAATAACTGAGCCTATTGTCGCTCTCCCATTCTATCCCACGGATCTCTTCCAGTGAAGACATATCTATGCGCTCTGCTAATGTGACCATGCAGTGGCAAAACCCTAGTGTTGTGACCTACTCTGCGGCCTCCCATGCCTCACTCACTGTTGATACAAAGCTTGTGGTCTCTCAGTGCTTCCTGACATAGTGCTCTACTGTCATTCTGAAATTACTGTAACGTAATTATATATAATTACAGTAACCCCTCCAATATCCGGATCAATAGAGCCATAGGCAGGTCCGGATAGTGGTCCTGTCCGGATATTGGGCCCCAGCTTATGGACTAGTACTTATGGACCTTAACTCTGAAAAACACCTATACAACTCCCTCTGGACATGCATAGCACCTATTTAAGACCCAAATCACACCAATAAGGGACATAAAAGACTGAAATAAATGCAAAAGAACCATAAAATGAGGTTTTAGAGGTGAGTTTATACAATATTAAACATTCTGGGTACTTACAAGTCCCTTGGTCTTGGACTGGTTTGAACCGCCAGTTTGCAGTCCACAGTTAATCCTCTGCACTCTAAATTCTAATTTCTTAACACTGCACAACACTGTAAATTCCTGTGTGTTCTAGTGGCAAGGTATTGCAGTTTATTCACTGTTTATTCACAAAAAACAAGCACCTGTGGCTTGCACTGTTATGAGTAGCTGCTCTCCATCGGGGTTAAGCTGTGACTGTTGACGTTGGTGGGGTAACAGAGTTGCCAGATCGCAACAGCCACATTACCAATCTCCTCAACTTTCATTGTCAAATATAACTTTTCATTACCAAATTCGTAAAGCTAGCATATATTCTTCACTAATTATATATACAAGTGGAAATACATGTAATCACTCTCCTTATAACTAACACCATGTTGATTATTTTCACACTATGTAGGGTAGCAGATTAATCAGAGAGAGCAAACAATCCACCATCTCCATCCTGTGTATCCTCATACATGTGAAAAATCCATTTGGTAATGCATTATTCTAATGCATTACCAAACGAATTTTTCATTACCAAATTGGCCCACACTTGGTAATGAAAAATACCAAATGGCAACCTGACAGGGGAGGGGGGAGGGGGAGGAAGGAAGGGGTGAAGGGACCATGGTGTAACAGCTGTTTGGCGCCAGGCGGGAATTTCAAATTATGGGAGGGAAAAAAGTCAGATTTTTTTCGAATTTTTTGCAGTTTTTGGCCCATTTTGGGAATATTGGATCCCAGGAGGATTATGTCCGGTTAGTGGGGATGTTCGGATATTGGGCGTTCGGATATTAGAGGGATTACTGTATATAAATTACTGCAATGTAATTATATAACGTACCTGTATATACTGTATGCGCAACGACTTATCTTGCTCTCGTGTTCCTGAACTTGATTCTTCTGAATTCTCTACACTCTAGCTTCGGTTTTCCTGTCATTCTCTGACTAAATATATGTGTGCTGTTTACTTATCCCCTAATTCTACTGACTACCAAAAATTCTTCGACTATCTTACTTCTACGATGGAACACATTCTACCCATTTCTCACTCATTGCCAGACGCCATGTATCCCAGACGGGGTGGCCAAGGGCTTAGAGTTACCGTAATTGTTTTTACAGGGAGGGGCACTAATCCTCCACCAACCCCACTTGACACGTAGGGAAGCCAACAGCATCTGGTGTTCCCAGGCGGTCATCCATCCAAGGACTAACCAGACCCATTTCTCCATTCTCTGAAATCTCCATTCTAGAAGATTTCAATATTCACCACCACCTTTGGCTCTCCTCTCCTTCCACTGATCCACCTGGTGAACAATCCTACATCTTTTTTATCCTTCATGACCTACAGCAGCTTGTACAGCACCCTACCCGTATTCCTGACCACCTTCGAGAGAGCTCCAACATACTTGACCTCTTCCTTACTACAAATCCTTTTGCTTACACTGTAAATCTTTCCTCTCCGTTGGGCTCCTCCAATCACAACCTCATTACCTTAACCTGTCCTATCACTCCGGTGCAGCCAGTGGACCCTCCAAAGAAACGTCGACTGTGGCACTTTGGAGCTGTGGATTGGGAGGCCCTCTGGCAGTACTTCTTTGATTTTCCCTGGAATAATTATTGCTTCCATGGCTGGGAGACATCTGCGTGTGCCTTGCGCATTACGGAGGTTATGCTCTCAAGTATGGAAGCATGCATTCCCTTCTCATATCCTCTGACTATTGCAAGAAAGCCTTGGTTTAATCGCACTTGTTCTAATGCTGTCTGCAACAAGGAGAGAGCCTATAAAAGGTACCAGAGCAACCCACCCCTGAATCTTGTCTTTTTTACATTTCTGCCCGGAATAGTGCTAAGTCTGTTCTTTGCTCTGCTTAAAATAATTTCATCCGTACTAAACGCTCTCAACTCTCCAACTCAAATTCTTCCCACTCCTTCTGGCACCTTGCCAACAACCTTTCTAACAACTTTACCTCATCATCAATCCCTCCTGTTTTCTACTCTGATGGTTCTGTAGCTATTTCTTCTACTGATGTGGCAGATCTCTTCGCTCAGACTTTCTCCTCCAATTCCACCTTAGACGATTCCTGTGCTCTATCTCCATCACTTCACCCCTCTGACTTCCCCACAGCTGACATTAAAATTTCTTCAGCTGATGTATTTTCTGCCATCACAGGCCTCAATACTAACAAGGCATATGAGCCACATGGAGTCTCTCCTATTGTCCTCAAGAAATGTGCTTCTGTGCTTACACCCTGCCTAGGTAAACTCTTTTGCCTTTGTCTATCAACTTGTACCTTTCCTTCTTGTTGGAAGTTTCTCTCATTCAGCCAGTCCGAAAGAAGGGTGACCATTCCCAACCCTCTAACTATCGTCCAATTGCTTTAACATCCTGTGTCTCAAAAGTTTTTGAGTCAATTCTTAACAGAAAAATTTTTAAAGATCTATCGCATCACAACCTTCTTTCTGATCATCAGTGTGGGTTTCGTAAGGGAAGCTCCATTGGCAATCTTCTCACCTACCTTTCAGACTCCTGGCCATCCTCCTTTTGGGACTTTGGCGAAAGCTTTGCCATTGCACTTGACATCTCAAAGGCTTTCGATCGAGTCTGGCATAAATCTTTAATTTCCAAACTGCCCTCTTACAGTTCCTATCCTTCAATCTGTGCTTTAATCTCTTGCTTCCTTTCTGGTCATTCTATAGACAACAGTTGTAGACGGCCATCATTTCTCTCCTAGATCTATCAACAGTGGTGTACCTCAGGGCTCTGTCCTATCACCAACTCTCTTCCTTTTATTTATCAATGAACTTCTAAGCTGTACATCTAAAACTATCCATTTGTACACTGATGACTCTACCCTTCACCTTTCCATTCGGTTCCTGCAACGTCCATCTCAGCAGTTACTTCAACAAACAAGGGATGAGCCTATGGCACACCTAATGTCTGACTTGGCTCATCTCTGACTGGGATAAAAATAATCTTGTTGTTTTTAATGCATCAAAGACTCAGTTCTTACACCTATCAACCTGACAAATCTTCCACAGGTGTACCCACTAATGTTTAATAATATTCAGCTTAATCCTGCATCATCCTTGATCGTGCTTGGGGTTTCATTCACTCGGGACTTATCTTGGAAGGATCATATTACATCGCTTGTAAAATCTGCTTCCAAGAGATTAGGTGTGCTAAGCCGACTCCGTTCCTACTTTACCTCTGCACATTTGTTGACTCTATACACGAGTTTTATCTACCTCTGTGCTGAGTACAGTAATCCCTCCACTATCTGACGTAATAGAGCCAAAGGCACGTCCGGAAAGTGGTCCTGTCCGGATAGTGGGCACCAGCCTCCTGGACTGGTACTTATAGACCCTAACCCAGCCTAACTTTGAAAGCCACCTAAATAACTCCCTACCGGACATGCATAGCACCTATTTAAACCTATTTAAGACCCTGTTCACACCAATAATGGAAATAAAGCATGAAATAAATGAAAAGGAACCAAAGAATGAGGAATTAGAAGTGACTGTACCTCAGCCAGGGTACTTACATCACGTTTGTGGCTGCCTTTCTAAGATTTTGGCAGTGGTGAAAATGCTCTTGAAGCATGTACGGTAATCCAGTGTTGACCTGCTCTTAATTCTTTGCACTGTGAGTTATAATTGTTTAACACTGCACATTGTTCTTAACTGCACCACTGCAGTTCTAACCACCAGATAAACTGCCAATTTGCACTCCACAGTTGATCCTTTGCACTCTAAGTTCAAATTTCTTAACACTGCACAACACTGTAAATTCCCATGTGGTCTAGAGGCGAGGTATTGCAGTATATTCACTGTTTATTCAGGTATTGCAGTATATTCACTGTTTATTCACAAAAAACGAGCACGTGTGGCTTCCAGTGCGATAAGCATCTAATTCACAATCAAAGTTAGGGAGTAACTGTTGATGTCGGAGAAACAGAGTTGCCAGATCGCAACGGCCACATTACCAATCTCCGCAACTTTCATTACCATATTTAACTTTTCATTACCAAATTCGTAAAGCTAGCATTTATTCTTCATTAATTATATATACAAGTCGAAATACATGTAATCACTCTCCTTATAATTAACACCATGTTGATTATTTTCACGCTATGTAGGGTAGCAGATTAATCAGAGAGAGCAAACAATCCACCATCTCCATCCTGTGTATCCTCATACATGTGAAAAATCCATTTGGTAATGCATTATTCTGATTCATTACCAAATGAATTGTTCCATTACCAAATTGGCCCACATTAGGTAATGAAAAATAATAAACGGCAACCCTGACAGGGAGGGGGGAAGGGGGAGGAAGGAAGGGGTGAAGGGGCCATGGTGTAAGCAGCTGTTTGGCGCCGCGCAGCAATTTCAAATTACGGGTGGGAAAAAAAATTCGTATCCCCCCCCCCCAGTTCCGATGGTCCAGGCCCACAATGTCTGGTAAGTGGGGATGTTCGGAAGTGGGCGTCCGGAAAGTAGAGGGATTACTGTACAACTCTCATGCGTCGAGAGACTCACCACGTGCAGCTCTTCTCAATAGGGTGGAGTCAAAGGCTTTTCATCTCATTAACTCTCCTCCTCTTACTGGCTCCCTTCAACCTCTGTCTCTTTGCCGCACTGCTGCACCTTTATCTCTTTTCTATCGCTGCTTCAGTGGTCACTGCTCCTCTGAACTGTCTGCTTGCATTCCTCCACCTCCACGATGGGTGCGTAGCATCCATCTAGCAGCAAACTCTCATCCTTTTTCTGTCCAACTCTCTAATGCAAGAGTTAACTGTTACTCCCAGTCTTTTATTTATGCAACAGGTCAACTCTGGAACTGTCTCCCTCTGTCTGCATTTCCTGCTAACTATGATCTCCAGTCCTTAAAACGCAGTGTGTCCAGGCACCTCGAAGTGATCTGATCTTGAATTTAGCTCTCTCTTGTATTTTGTTTTTCTCTTGGAAGGAACAGTTATTGTGGGCCCATGGCCTTTGGTTCCTTCTTCCTAGCATTAAAAAAAAAAAAAAAAAAAAAAAAAAATTACTCCCACTGAACCACACAGGATTCAATACACTGTACTGTATGCCATTTCACTGCCCCGCTCCCAGCTCACACCCCTTCTCTCATATACCTCTCCACTCCATCCCTCCATCTCATCCTTGGCCTCCCCCTCCCTCTCTCTCTCTCTCCACCTCATTCACATACACTCTCCTCATCAGTCTCTCATTCTCCATCCTCTCCAAACCACCTCACTGTGTTTCTCCTAATGCTTCCTATCACATCCACATGCACACCAGAATGCTCCTTCTCTTTCTCATTTGTCAGTCTGTCTCTTCAAGTGACTCCACATGCTCCACTCAGGTAACTAATTTTCACTGTTCTCACTCTTGACTTGTGTCCCTACAAGGTCCAAGCTTCACTTCCATACATTTCAGTTGCAATCACGATACTGTCATGTAGTAACTTTTTCACATCCATGCTCACTTCCCTGTTTCTTATCACTGCTTTCAAGGAACCAGCAACCTTTCTTCCTTGTTGTACCTTTTCAAGCACTTCACCCTCTAAACTTCCATCCTTACTCATCACACAACCCAAGTACTTAAATGCCATTTCCTCCTCATCCAACCTCAATGTACATTCACTGACTTCACTTCTCTCAAAGATCATAACTTTACTCTTCCCTACATTCACCTTTAGATTCCACTTCTTACATACTCTCCCACAATCATCCACCAAGCCTTGCAGCTCCCCTTCATCTTCACTTAACAACACAGTATCATCAGCAAACAATAGTACAGGGAGTTTCCAAATATAGCCCTCTCTCACTAGGGATGCTCCAACATCCACTGCCCTACCTTGTATCTCTTTTATAACCCCATCCATATACAGATTGAACAACCATAGAGACATGACACATCCCTGTTTCAATACAACCTTCAAATAGAAAAAATAACTCAGTTCACTATCCACACACACTGCAGCCTTAGCACACCCTCATACATACTCTTCACTGCATTCAACAACTTCCCATCTAATCCATATATTTTTAATACTTTTCCCAATCCTTGTCTATCCACCCTGCCATATGCTTTCTCCAAATCCATGAAGGCTGCATACAACTTCTTTCCCTTCCCTAGAAACTTTTCCACTAAAGATCTAAGAATGAATATCTGATCTACACAACCTCTTCCCTTCCTAAAACCTCCCTGTTCTTCTCCAACTAATTCCTCTTTTATTTCCCTAACTCTCAATATGTATCCTACCACATACTTTTCCTATTACAGACAAATGCCTCTATGATTACCACACACATCTTTTTCCCCTTTTCCTTCGTCTATCTTTCTATCTATCTATTGCCAGACGCCTCAATCCTGTATGGGGTGGCCACAAACAAATCACCTCCACGTTGCCCTGTCCTCCACCACCTCACTGCCCTGCTCCCAACTCACACCCCCCTCTATCATATACCTCTCAACCCCACCCCTCCATCTCATCCTCAGCCTCCCCCTCCCTCTTCCCCCCTCCATCTCACTCACATACACTCTCCTCATCAGTCTCTCACCCTCCATCCTCTCCACATGGCCAAACCACCTCAGTGTGTTCCTCCTAACGCTTCCTATCACATCCATATCCACACCACAATGCTCCTTTATATCCTCATTTGTCAGCCTGTCTCTCCATGTGACTCCACAGGCTCCTCTTAAATAACTCATTTCCACTGCTCTCACTCTTGACTTCTGTCCTTCCAACAACATCCAAGCTTCAATTCCATACGTTAGAGTTGGTATAACAATATTTTCATGTAGTAACTTTTTCACTTCCATGCTCACTTCCTTGTTTCCTATCACTGCTTTCAAGGAACCAGCAACCTTTCTTCCTTGTTGTACCCTTTCAAGCACTTCACCTTCCAAACTTCTATCCTTACTCATCACACTACCCAAGTACTTGATCGTACTCACATTTTCCACTTCATCACCATCCAACCTCACTGTACATTCACTGACTTCACCTCTCTCAAAGAGAGAAGTGGAGGAGTGACTGGGTATCTATGGATTGGAGCAGATGGGGGATGTGGAAGGTGTGTGCAAGATATTCACAGAGGAAATAATTACAGCATAGGCTACATGACTTCCAATCCTCCAGGACTCTACCTTCCTCCCAGGCCAATCTGCATATCTTCCACATCCATTCTACTACCATCTTTCCCCCATGTTTCAGCATTTCACCACACACTCCATCAATTCCTGGGGCTTTCCCCATTTTGACTTTCTTCACTGCTTCCACAACTTCCATCCTACTGATTTCTTCCTCTCTTCTCACATCCCTCCATCTCCAAGCTATTCCCCAGCCACTTACACTCACATTACTTTCATTCTCTATGTTCAACAATTCCTTAAAGTGTCCTCCCCATCGGCTCACTTTTTCTCCCTTCTCCACTAGTAATCTATCATTTTCATTTTTCACTCCCCAACTAACTTCTCTGACACCCTGTCTAACTCTTTTTACCTCTTTCAAGAACATTTTCTCACATTCCTTCCACTTTACATTCAAATTCCTTCCGAATTCCTCATCCACTCTCTTACTAATCTTTTCACCCCTCTCTTCCTCTCCACATATAACTCTCTCTTCCTCTCCACATATAACTCTCTCTTCCATCTCTCAACTTCTGCCACACCCCTGTTTCTCATCCACTTGCTCTTTGCTTTCTTCCCTTGTGCCACAGCCTGCCTCACCTCTTCATTACACCATGCTGTTCCCTGCACCCTCTTTCGTCTTCTTTTCACCTCCCACACCATCTCACATGGTGCACATATTTCTTCTGTGAATATCTTTCACACACCTTCTATGTCTCCCATCTGCTCCAATCCATACTTACTCAGTCACTCCTCCACTTCTCTCATATTCTGTTTTTTTTTTTTTTTCCCCCTTCCTCTTGTAACCTTTCCACCCTTCTCGTATGAATAACTTCCTCCTGTCCTTCCCTTTTTCTATTTCTCCATTTCATTTGGACCTTGATTCTCACCACCATCAAGCAGTGGTCAGAAAGTCCACTCCCCCAACATCTATATGCTTTTGCACGCATTACACACCTTCTCATCCTATCATTCACTCACACATAATCAATCATTGCCTTCCGTTCATTCAGTTCACCACCCACCCTTCTCATCACTTGCCACATACGAGGTGCTACCCAAGAGTTCCAGTAAATTGAACAGAGGGAGCCAACTGTTTGCAGTTTTGCCTTTTGCCGCTAGGAGGGGTCAGCAGCACCCCTTGTGTGTCAGTGTGGCCCCGGCCGCGTCTGTGAGCAGACGTGTTGTTGAGCTACGCTTACTATTGTAACGTGGTGTGTAGGTGGTTTGGCGGTTTTGCAATGGCAGACCTCACGGAACAAAGAACCTGCATCAAATTCTGCTTCAAGATCAACAAGACGGCTGCAGAAACTCACCGGTTGCTTCAGCAAGCCTTTGGCGACAATGCCATATCCCAAAGTAAAACATTTTTCTGGTACAAGTGGTTCAAGGAAGGACGAATGTCCATTGAAGACGACGACTATTCTGGAGAACCGTCAACGGCAATACCAGAAAACGTCAGAAATGTTCGTCAGGCTATCCTTGCAGATCACAGATGAACTATCCATGATGTTTGTGGTATCACTGGACTGTCATATGGGAGCGTGCAATGCATTTGTCGGACAAGTTGGACATGAGATTGCTGCAAAATTTGTGCCAAGGCTGCTAAGTGATAACCAGAAGGCAAATCGCGTTGCAGTTTGCAGGGAGCTCAAGAATCAGGTCAAAGATGATGCCACCTTCATCTCCAAGGTCATAACTGGTGATGAATCGTGGGTTTATGGTTATAACCCAGAGCCAAAGCAGCAGTCATTGCAATGGAAGTCTCCCAATTCATCGAGGCCAAAAAAAGTGCGTCAAGTTCGCAGCAATGTCAAGTCAATGTTGATCATTTTCTTCGATATCCAAGGGACTGTTCACAAGGAATTCGTCCCATCCAGTCAGTCTGTCAGCAGAAAGTTTTACTGTGAAGTTTTGTAGTGTCTGAGGGAGAACATCCACTGCAAACATCCAGAACAGTGGAAGAACAAAGACTGGGTCCTACATCATGACAACGTCCCCGCCCACACATCAATTGTTATCCAGTAGTTCCTGGCTTCCTCTAACACTGAAATTATTCCCCACCCACCCTATTCGCCTGACCTTGCCCCCTGTGACTTTTTCCTGTTTCCCAAGCTGAAAATATGACTGAAAGGGTATAGATTGGACTCGATTGAGGAGATTCAGACAGAATTGTAGGAGCTGCTCAAGACCATAATGTCTGAAGCCTTCCAGGGATGCATGGACTCATGGAAAAAACGCTGGGACCACTGTATCCATTCCCAAGGGGACTACTTCGAAGGCGACACTGAGAACTAGGATGTAAGATAACTTATTTTCCTACACTATTCGAATTACTGGAACTTTTGGATAGCACCAACCTCCTCACGGGACAAATGTCCAATAAAGCATTGCCATTCTCATCCATCTCCATAGGCACACCCCGCTCACCAACTTTTTATTAAAATTTATCTAAGCCTCTGTTGTTTCATCTAGGGCTTCACCACAAAGCCATTCCACTGACTTCAGAGTGACAAGGATTTCATTAATGTGTTTTGGGATAGTTTTCTTGGATTTTAGTTTTTCAAGCAATGATTTGTAATCTTCCTCCCATGGGTGAACAAAGTTTCTGTTAGATTTTGGAACTTCTGTTTGTCTTTTTTTTTTTTTTTTTTTTTTTTTAAATAAGGAGTTGAAGTAGAAACTGGTTCTTCAAAGGGCATTTCTATGTCCATGGTGTCTTTGTGACATCCCACTGCATCTATCGAAATAGATTGTTGAGACTCCGCTAATACTGAGTCTTCTGCTGGCTGCACAATGTAGTCATAATCCAGTCATAATCCTGAACTCTTGCCTTTTTCTATCCAGACTTTTTCCCCTTTCCCCTGTTTTTTTTTCTCATGACTGATAGGCTATATGTTCTTTTCTCCTTTCCAGTTTCCACCCCAACTGAATGTTTTTCTGAAAGTACAGTAAGACCTCACTATAACAGACTAATTGGGGCTGAAGCCAGTCCAAAAAATGCGAAATTCCAATAAAAGCGACATCCGGACTTCCCCCTGCTAATCCGGACTTTTTCCGATATATCAGACATTAGTCCAGATCGTAAGAACATTTTTAAACTGTTTTGACTACCATTGCAGTACTGTACTGTGTTATAACTTCACTACATTAATCAAATGGTATAATATATACAATAATACTGTACTGTACACTGATAAACATGTCTTTTATTTACCTTATTGTGGTGAGCATACCTGAAGTGGTCAGGCAGTCCGGACTGCTTCTGGCTTTATCAGACTTTTTCTGATATATAGGAATTTAGTCCGGTAGCTCCTCGAGTCCGATAGCGAATTCCGGTCTACTGAAGTCCGTTATATCGAGATTTTACTGTATACTGGTATGATAACATACCCTGTACTGGGACAAGTACATGTGGATGGTGATGGAAAGAGCTGAACTGTGCTGAACCCTCTACTGTTGACATAAACAACAATGAAGGAAGATGTTTGTGACCAAAATCCTATGTGGCCCTTATCCAAACTTGTGCCATGGACCTCTGTGTCATTCTGAGGGTTGGTGTGTTTTTCACTAATCTGAAGATTGTATGCTTCTCTTTGATGGAGGATATTATTTCCTTGATGGATTGAAATTTGCATAACCCTGTAAATTCATACTTGGCTCCTTTATCTTTTGCCAGTTCTTTTGGCATATACAGTAGAACCTCGGTCCTCGAACACAATCCGTTCTGGACGGCTGTTCCAGGACCGAATTGGTCAAGGACCGAACTAATTTTCCCCATAAGAAATAATTTAAATCATTTTAATCTGTTCCAAGACCCCAGATGCTTACCTATTTAAGTTTCAGCACTGGTACCAGTGCTTTCCTTTACGAGGTGACTGTATATTTCGCTTGCCTTTTCACAAATTATATACTCATTAACACTGTCTCCTGCTAACTGTTTCTCATTGATGAAGATATGCAATAATTTTTCCACTTCTTCAATTATTTTCCACACTACTTTCCTCTTTTCACTGCCAGTAGCCGTACTGGATGAACTTGCTTTCTTTGGAGCCATTATCAGGGGCTAATATTGCACTGAATCAAGAAAAATGTGAAGCAAAGCAGGACGACCACGTTGACAAACAACAAAGGCGGACGCGTGACTGTCGGTCGGCCAGCTTCCCTTCATTTGGCTACGTTCAGGTTGGTCGAGGTCCGATATTTTGGTCGACCTCTGGAGCAAAAATTTCTTGAATTTTTTGGTCGAGGTCCGATTTGTTCGACATGTGAGACGTTCGAGGACCGAGGTTCCACTGTAGTTACCAATTCCTCTGAAACCTCTTGAAAACTCATAGAAGCAAAATTCCTGCAAATAATAATGAATTAACACCACTGAATCCACTGGGGACTCTCGCCAGTCCACTTGGTCTTTCAGAACTCTGTTGAGAGACTCATTTATGTTGTTTGTTGGAGTTATTCCAGACTGGATGGCAGGGAAGCAGGAAGTACCGTAAAACGCCATAACTTCGGACGGCGTCCAAACTTCGGACATTTCGTAAAAAAATGTAATAATTCAAGTTTATTGGAAGAGAGTGCGATATTTGCAAAAAATAATGATGTGGGTAGGTAAGGTAATCCTCTAAGACTAATATGTATTAATCCTATTAAACTAGCTTGAATATGTGTGGGTGAAAAAAATTCATGAATCCATTGGAAAAAATAACTGAATTTTCTTACCCTGCAAAACTTTGTTCACACAGAATAAACAGTTTCAATTGTAAAAAAGTGAACAGTACGATTATATGTAGAAAAGTGCTGTAAGTACTGGGAAGTAAACTGTTTCAAAATATATGCATGGATAATCTTGCTATGCCTGCTTTAATGAATACTTCTTTATTTTGCTGAAAAAATTCCTAACTTCGGACAGACAAATTATTTGAGCCAAATAAAGTCCAAACTTTGGACGGACAATAATATTAATGGTAAAGTGATGCTAATTATATAAACAGAAAAACATGGCTAAAACAGCGAAATCTCCTATAAAGAAGAAAAGAGCCTACACAAGTAAAGTGTCCAAAAGTGCCCTGGAAAAGGCTAAAGATGACATAAATAACAAGAACATGAGTGTGCGCAAAGCAGCTGAAAAATATAAATTAAAAAAGAGCACATTACATGATTACCTGATACAAAAACATTGCAAACAAGTGGGACGTAATACTTCATTAAGCCATGATGAAGAGTTACTGGTGTGTCAGAGAATCCTCACATTGGCAGAATGGGGATTCCCACTCGACAATTTGGACTTGAGGATGTTAGTGAAAGCATATTTAGACAAACGAGGGGTTGTTGTGTCACGATTCAGTAACAATGTACCTGGTGTTAAATGGGCCCATTCCTTCTTCAAGCGCCACAAACAAACCCTAGTAGACGATTGTCCCAGAATATAAAGACTGACAGAGCCAGAGTGACAAGAGCCATGCTAGCTGAGTTCTACAGTAACCTGAAAAAATCCCTAGAAGGTGTGCCTCCAGAGAACATAATAAATTTTGATGAGACCAATCTTACTGATGATCCACATAAAAAGAAAGTCATAGTGAGGCGGGGCACTAAATATCCAGAGAGAATCATGAACTCAACAAAATCCTCTATATCTATTATGTTCTCTGGGACTGCATTTGGTGTGTTACTCCCTCAATATGTGGTGTATAAAGCTATCCATCTTTACGATACATGGACTGAAGGGGGCCCTCCTGGAACACTATACAGTACAATAGGTCCCCCAGTGGATGGTTCGACTCGTGTTCATTCGATGACTGGTTCCACAAAATTATCCTCCCCTATGCTAAACGCAAGACAGGTAGATCTGTCATTATAGGAGACAACTTGGCAAGCCATGCATCACCCAGTGTTATTGAGTCATGTGAGAAACATAATATCTCCTTTCTTCTCTTACCACCTAACTCCACGCACTTGACACAACCTCTCGATGTTGCTGTGTTCCGGCCTCTAAAAGTGCACTGGCGTAAGATCCTCGAGAACTTCAAGAAAACTACTGTTGGTAGGCTGAGTGCTTCATTACCTAAAGACTGCTTCCCACCGAACTGGTGGATAAAGTTAAAGGGACCATTGCTGACAACCTACGTAGTGGGTTTAGGAAGTGCGGCATTTATCCTCTTGCTCCACAGAAATCCATCTCAAGACTTCCAGAAGATTCAATCCAAGATACAGCTGATACTGGTACACCAGGACCATCTACCAGTACTGCCTTAGACAGCTCAGTGTTGGAATTGTTGAAGGACATGAGGCATGGAACCAGTCAGTCAAGCTCAAGTCCAGCTATAGCGAAACCAAGGCGAAAGAAAAGGTTGAATGTGTCACCGGGCATGAGTATTACTACAAGGGCACTACAAAATGAAACAGAGAGCCAGCATGAAGAGTGTGAAGTTGAGGATCCACAACCCCAGCCACTGCAGCCACAAGAGGATACAGCAGAGATAGCAGCACAGCCTTCCACTTCCACATCTGCACCCAACCATGAAGCACAAGCATCTCCCCTGACAGTCACCTCTACCCAGATTATTGGGGATAAAGTTGTTCCCTCAGATTGGGTAGTTGTGAGGGTTCCCTTTGATACCAAAGACAGATATAGGCATTATATTGCTATCATTGTGAAGGTAAAACCAGAAATACATGTCAGGTTTCTCAAACACGTTTTGGGTACACCTCACACATTTGTATACCCAATGGTTGATGACAGCAGTGACAGTGTGTGTGTGTGTGTGTGTGTGTGTGTGTGTGTGTGTGTGTGTGTGTGTGTGTGTGTGTGTGTGTGTGTCTTTAGAACCTGTAAGAAATGTTCAACATCATATTATGTTATTTCGGTATGCATTTGTTGAGTCAATGAAGTACATACTTGATAATTAAGTGAAGTTTTGTTTAGGAAAATGAGGACAGTTCCTCTTACAGTTTTGGGTATATGCAGTGCATTTTTATTTTATTTTTTCATCTCAAAAAGTTCGTGAATAGTTCTTAGTTCTATTTACGGCCAGAATACCTCACTACAATGTGATATGATGCAATTTAATGTGATATGAAATTACGAGCTCCAAAAAGAAGATATTTTGGGATACTTCTCTATATATATGTATAACTCTGGTCACGAGTGCCCAATATTTTTTACATTTTTTAAAAACTTCTCAAGTGTCCGAAGTTTGGCCAGTGTGTCCAGAGATAGATCCCATTAACCATTCTCATGTTTAAAGGGAAAATACATGGATGTCCGAAGTTTGGAAGAGCTGTCCGAAGTTAGAAAATTTGTTCCTAACTTCGGACACTTGAAAATGAAAAAAAAAAAGCACAAGTTTAGCTTGGCTAATTTTTTTAAATATATGGAGTTAGTAGGTACTCTCCCTGGCTACCACATGACACCAACAGGAATAAAATTGCACCATTCTACAAGGAGTTATTCATTAAAACACATAAAAAATGTCCGAAGTTATGGCGTTTTACGGTAACAATGAAGCAAGCAAGTTCTACCATGTCACGCTTCAGGTTCACATCAAGATATGACGGAAAGGCCTTGGTCCATCTCGTTTTTAACTTTTCATATAGGTCATCAAACTCTTTTTGACTGTCACAGTTGAGTAATTGTTCTATGTCATCTTTTAAAACCTTTACGGTATGTCATCTTTCTTTTTGCCTTTTTCTATGTCCTGCAAAATATGGTTTCTGCATAAAACTTTTGTGATACCACTGAATATATGTTGAACTGAGGCTTTTATTCTCTTTTCTGGATCAGTTACAATTGGAATTTGGCAAAAGGCTCCTTCCCCTTGTAAAAGCATCAGAACATCCAACAGAAATCCTCTGTGATCTACTTCAAATTTTTGACTGTGGATTAGGAAGAACACAGGGAAAATTGGGTCTCCTTGCAATAATGTGCTTCTCATCACTAAAGGTACACAGTGAGACATAAAAGTCACCTAGACTGAAAGTTGTATCATAAAAGTGTACCTGTGGACGTATTGGATTTAAAATTTCTTGAAGGAGGTCACTTCCCAGGCAGATAGCATCTTTGTCTCCAGCATAACAGTATACAATTAACTGTGTAATCACCGTCATTTTACAGATGAAATCTGTGTGCATACCAAACTCATACAAAATAAAAAACTCATCATTTGATAGTCTACCTTCTCCTTAATATCGCAAACATACATTTTCTACCTGTTTCCTATCTATGGGACATGATACAGGTGTACTGTACTTAGTCTAAGGTTTGTTTCTGAAAATTCATGCAATTTTTATAAATGCTTTGAGGCTTTTTGTATTCAGCCTCTTCAGTTATGTTTGTCATTACTGATTTTTTGTTTGTAACTATGACTGTCAAAGTGTGAAACCATGAAACTGTGTGACTGTCCCACGCTTGCTAGGTCCTCGAGCTTAAATAACATATTTTCTCCACCTCCTTAGGATAAATGAGTCAGAGGGCTGTTTTAACCATAATCTACAGCCTACTTACATAAAGGAGACTTCTATTAACAAATTACAAGCTAATACTTCTAAACCTTAACCAATGAACAGCTGTGGTGAAAGGCAAAACTGACTGGCAACTGGATAACACACATTTAGCTCCTACAGTTATATGGTCAAGGACATATGGGTCTTTCTTATGTAATACATGAAAATGTTAAGTGATATTCAGCCCTAAAGCAGAAAAACTGTGAAAAGATGTAGTACAGTAATGAGTTTGACAGTTGGGAGATAAGGAAACCCTCGGAAAAACATTTAATCTTTTCAGCTGCTCCCTTATCTCAGTACTTTACCTTCTTCACCTCTTCCATTTTCTCTGTTACAATTTCTCTACACTGGATAACACACACCATAACAATGCAATGAGGGTGACAGAGGGTATACACTGGAATGACAGGTAATATCTATATCATTCCACATGATACAGTATTAATATCATTCGGCTTCCTAAAGATGCAATGGAATGTCAAAAGAGGGTACCATATACACTGGAATGACAGGTAATATCAGTGTCACTCCGTGTGATATAAATGTCATTCGGTTTCTAAAGATTAAATGAGGTGTCGATAGAGGGTTTACACTGGAATGAAAGGTAATATCAGTGTCATTCTATGTTATATTAACCCTTTGAGATTCCGATGACTATTTTGATCGTCATTTCAAATCCAACCTCAGTGATTCCGATGACACTTTTAATCGTCATTTTAAGAAACTTTTGTAAAATATTCACCATAAATCGTGTTTACGCATCATAACAAAGAGACTTGAGCGTGATGTCACAGAATGGTTGCTCTATGCGTGGCGGTACTGCACAGCTGGTCTGACTCATGGCTTTGTTTCTTTATAACTTTATTCTTGGTGAATATTTTTCTACAGCAAGGTATAAAATTTTAGGTCTTTGCCTAACTTCAACTCATCACTTTGACTTTTTATTTTCTTTGTTTTCTTTTTATGAACATACTATGATAAAGTACAACTATTCAGCTTCAAAATAACACCACAACCAGCATCCTATCATAAAATGTGTATTTACACCGACTGATCAAAGAAAAACATCGCGAAGAAAATATGCGGCCGGGACTAAAATAAAATTGTGCATCTATTTCCTTTTGCTTTACTGCACAATGAAATGCAAAAATTACCATAATCTATACATCATTGTAAAGGTAATTTATTGTATTTTTGCATGGTTTAAACCAAATTTACATATCTTTACTCGTTATTTTTTCTATCTATCCATGGCCCAACGCCCTAATCCTGCAAAGGGTGGCTGCAGACAAAACGCCTCCAAGTCACTGTCACCCACCATTTGACTGCCCTCCCCCCAACTCACTTCCCCCTCCCTCATATACCTTTCAACTCCATCCCTCCACCTCATCCTCGGTCTTCCCCTCCCTCCACCTCACCTGCATACACCCCCTCAGTCAATCTTTCATTCTCCATTCTCTCCACATGTCCAAACCACCTCAGTGTATTTCTCCTAATCTTGTCAACCACATCCACATCCACCCCACAACGTTCCTTCACTTCTGCATTCGTCAACCTGTCCCTCCATGTCACTCCACATGCTCCTCTCAAGTAACTCATTTCCACTGCTCTCTCTCTTGACTTGTTCCCCTCTTGCAAGGTCCAAACCTCGCTTCCATACATCAGGGTAGGGATCACAATCCTATCATGCGGTGACTTCTTAACTTCCATACTCACCACCCTATTTCTCATCACTGCTTTCAGTGAACCAATGACCTTCCTTCCCTGCTGTACCCTTTCAAGTACTTCATACCCCAAAGTTCCATCCTTACTCATCACACTACCCAAGCACCATACTTGAATGCACTCACATTCTCCATATCCTCACCATCCAACCTCACTGTACATTCTGTGACTTCATTCCTCTTAAACACCATGACTTTACTCTTGTTTACAATAACTTTCAGATTCCTCTTCCTACACACTGTCCCAAATCCATTCACCAAACCTTGCAACTCCCATTCATCTTCACTCAACAATACTGTAACATTTTTGCCGAATATTTTTCTACGGCAAGGTATAAAATATTTGCTTTTTCACCTAACTTCAACTCGTCATTTTGACATTTTATTTTCTTTGTTCTTTTTTTAACATACTATGATAAAGTACAACTATTCAGCTTTAAAATGATACCAAAACCAACATTCTATCATGAAAATTTTATTTACACAGAGCGATCAAAGTAAAATATAGGGCCGCGTAGATGTGGGTAAGCGTGAGTGGCTGACTTTAGCACAGACATAATCTGCCTGGCCCAGAAACCTGATAGGGTTAATGTCATTCGATTTCCTGAAGATACAATGAGGTGTCAAAAGAAGGTATACACTGGAATGACAGGTAAGCTAATATCAGTGTCAATCCATATGATATTAATATCAATCGGTTTCCTAAAGATGCACTGGGGTGTCAACAGAGGGTATACACTGGAATGACAGGTAATATCAATGTCAGTCCATGTGATATTGCGACCATCATCCACTCACTTGATATAGTGCGCCTACTTCTTCCTTAGCCTTTATCATTCTTTTTCTGTGCCTGTCCTCCTCTCTTCCAACTTCTCCCATCTTTCATGTCACTTCTTATCGCTTTTTGTTCCTTTACAGCTGGCTTTACATTGAGTGACAAGCCAAATGGTTTCCTGTAAGCCAAGAAACCATTTACAATGCTGGGTGGTAACCACATAACCAAACCACATGTGCTCCCTACGTGTCAACAAGTGGGTTGGTGGAGGGTTAGTGCCCCTCCCTGTAAAACACATAACTCAAAGTCAAATGCCCACCCCGTACGGGATTATGGCGTCTGGCAAGATAGATAGATTTCTTAAAGATGCACTGGGGTGTCAGCAGAGGGTATATACTGGAATGACAAGTTATATCAGTGTCAGTCCATGTGGTATTAATATCATTTGATTTCTTAAAGATGCTCTGGGGTGTCAACAGAGGGTATACACTGGAATGACTAGTAATATCAGTGATATTAATATCATTTGGTTTCCTAAAGACTGAATGAGGTACAGAGAGGATTTCCACTGAAATGAAAAGTAATATCAGTGTCATTCCACCTGATACCACTGTCATTCACTCTGCTAAAAGTACACTGAGGTGAAGGGAAAGGGTACAGCCTACACTGGAGTGACAGGGAATATCAGTGTCATTCCATGATATTAGTCATTTGGTTTCCTAAGGATGCAACAGGGTCCAACAGAGGGTATACACTGGAAGGACAGGTAATATCAGTATCATTCCATGTGACATTAATGACATTCGGTTTCCTTAAGTAGCAATGAGGTGTCAACACGGGGTATACACTGGAATGACAGGTAATATCAGTACCGGTACGTTACCGTATCATTCTATGCGGTACTGTATTAATGTCATTCAGTTTCCGAGCCAGTCTATTCTGAATGACGAATGACAGTAGGGAGCTGCTATTATTTACTTTTACTGCTGTCATTCATCATTCGGTAACATTTGTCATTCAGATTAGTGAGACCCTAAATACAGTATTCAGCTGTCAACCAGTAACTGGCCATATTGTGCATCTTTAACGTGCATGCTTACATTTGAAAGCTGGCTGTCAGATGCAAGTTAGGTTAGGTTGAATCAGGTTTGGTTAAATTGTTAAATTTCCCATTGCTTTGACATAGGATACACTGAGGCGTTGTCGGAGCAATGGTTGGTATACAATGCAGCCAGTTAGAGATCGTCAGTAAACACTGCCGCACGTGACCTGGCCACATCATTAAGAAAAATTGGTACTTTTGTTTTTCTCCAATCACTTATTGCAGTCACAATTCAACCATTAACTGTGTGTTGCATATGAACCTCCTATCCCGGGTTACACCCAACTCTGCTGGGAAGCCTCAAACTCTATCCCAGACCGGCTGGACCTCAAACCAATGGACGCAGGATTGGGGTGCAGTGGTGGACCACCACGACTGTAAGGCCTTGGCCTCTAGACTTCTTCAAGTAATATGTACCAAAATTAATTACCTTGAGATCACAAGTTTGTTACAAGATAGATGGAATCGCCGTGCCCGTTTGATTAAGCATTACCAATTTTTGGTGTGATGTCACTAAGGGCAATACTTTGGTAAATATCGGTTTTCTGCCCATACTGCTTTTTCCCACAAAACTTAGGTTTTTCTGATGGATTTTGATGTGATTCATTCGATTTTGAGCATTATTTCCGTCGGAAATAACCAGATTTTGAGATATGACCCCCCCCATCCCCCTGAAGTAATGGGGGATCTTTGGGGAATCAGGGCTTTTAGGGCGGGGAGAAACACAGAAAATGGTCATTTTCAACTGAAATGAACCTGAAAATCGAATTAATCATACCAAAAACCATTGGAAAAACCTAGGTTTTGTGGGTAAAATACAAAGCTCAAACTTATCCTAACCTAAAACCTGACCGAACTGAACCGAACCTAATCCAACCCAACCTAACCCAAACTGAAAGTAACCTACTATTCAAACCTTACAACTTCTTACCTTACTCGTAAGATAGGGACACTGAACATGTAGGGGAAAAACACCGTGGGAGCTAAGAAATTCGATGCTTGAATCGTTGTTTTCAAAACACCTTTGAAAAATGCGGCCGGGAACCAAGGGACACCTGCTGCACTGGACCGCCATATCTACTCTGATTTTGAAATGAAAGCGGGAGGTAATGGGGGGAGCAGCGCAAACGCTGATTGGTTGTAGGTGATCTGGTGACGGCTGTGATTGGCTCGCTTCTCGCCGGCGTCGAGACCTCAGTTTGAACCGAATTTCGTTGAGCTAGCAAGTCATCCTAGCTGGGCTGGAAGGGGGAGGGTGGGATGAGGACACCCAAATATTAGTATATCTTCCTTAAAACCAATTTGCGACGGAAGTGTATAAGGAAAATGTTGATGAACTTGAAGAGATGAGTGTGTAGAACATAATAAATTTCACGGGAATTATTAAGGGCTGAAAGCCGATATTATCCGATACTTTTAACTGGTACCTTAACTGATGTAGTATTGGGTAGTGAGTGCGAGATTACTAATCACAGTGCAGTGTTTTTAGGGATTTATATGAATAAATTACGTTGATTCATTATCCTGTTACGTACAGAATGTTCAAAATGGATGATTACAAACATATTACCGGTATGGAAGCAGGTTTTTGGAAGAAGAACTGCTGACGTTGAGTTGACTACCCCGTCCGATTGTTTACGTCAACTAACTCGTCCCGATGCTCTCAATTGGCTGAGGATTCGTTGTATTTGAATGCCAAGCTGTCCGATATTCCGAAATCGCAATCATTTCATACCGGTAGTTCTTTTACATTTAGTGTTAAATACTACCTGTGAAACCAGGATATTCAAGTAACCTATTAAACTTTTTAACTGTTCAGGGAATTCAAACGTGGTCATTGATAAGTTTTATTATGACAGCATCGTACCAACCTATCAATCCATCTATGGCCAGACGCCACAATCCCATAAGAGGTGGCCGTTTGTCTATTAGTTATTTGTTTAACGGGGAGGGGCACTAACCCTTCGCCAACCCACTTGCTGACACGTAGGGAACACGTATAGGTAGATTATATGGGTACCACCACTGAGCTCTATAGTATGAAGGGGCTAGCTCCGCAGCAAGCGTGTGACTTTGGCCGCCACACTGAAACACCCAGCCACACGTCGCCTCCTTGTGTATAGTCCTTGGGTGCTCTTAGCTTGCTGTTCCTGTTTCGCTGCTTCTTACATAAGCTGATCAATGGGCCATGGCACTGTATTTTAGATGCGTAGTGGACCATGGCACTACATTTTCTAAATTCATCGGCTGATTTCAAAAGGCGCGGGCGCAAGGTGTAGTGCATAAACATTATCAGCGCCGCACTGGGCCCCTGGCGACAGGCACACAAACTACGAGGAGCTACCCGTGAGAAAGCCCCTCCATATGATAGAGTTCAGTGGTACCAAGGTCTAAAGAATACCTTTAAACCGGGCCCCACTCGGTGCAACGAAATACCGAATCAGCGGCCATTTACTGAATCGGCTCCAAATCAGCACTTTCAATTGGAAAATATTATCATTTTTATGACCATTTAGGCTCATACACACCTAATAATCGGAAATCCGGTCAAAATTATGTGTTTCATTTAACCTAATTAAAAAAAAAAAGTTATTTAGAGTGTAAACGTGTTAAACTTAGCGGAAGTGTTTTACCTTCAGCTCTCCAACTCGCCTTGACAGACTTCGATTTTGCATAAATATTGATTTAAAATAATGTATTTGCGGGCATATTTTAACACATTTTATCGATATGTTACTAATTATCCGTACTCATTTTCCAATATAAATTTTTAAGAATTTCCGGGGGCAGGTTTGGCCTATATTTAAGCAGTATAGTGCGATCTCTAATTTATCTTTTGGTGTCTGGAATAAATTCTGACATTTAAATAAATGATGCTCTTTGTTCTATTTTGAAAGTATGTTGCAAAAACTGTGCTTAGAACTGGTAAAGAGAGCACAGTGGTGGTGGTGAGACTGGTAGAGGAGAAACTCAAAATTTATCCTTTCTCCAGACACTTGTCTCTCTCTCTTTCTCTTTCTTGGGGGCAAGGTGGCTCAGTGGTACAACATTGGACTCGGGACCGGGGGGTTGTTGCCATGCCGGGAGGGGTAGCGCCCTCCTGTCACCTAGCAGGGCTATGTAATCCAATAAGGTTTAGCTCGGAGAAATATTTCCCCCCCCTCTCTCTCTCTCTCTCTCTCTCTCTCAAGGATTACTCGTATGCCCAACCTCTCACAATTCAATATATATATATATATATATATTGAAATGCGTGGCTTTAACAGACACACATACGGTACTCCAGAATATTCCGGAGAATACCATAGTATCCCCGACAACGAGGCGAACCAGAAACAACGGAGTTCGCCCACGAGAATGCCGACACCCCCACTCGGACCCCACGGGGTAGCCGCCACCAGCCACCACCATTCCGGGCAACAGCGGCGTACGTCAGCCCGGGCCGTGCGCCCTTGTGAGACTCAACCACCGCGCCGCCGCCACCGTAGGCAAAAGACACTACCTTCATGTGGCGGAATCACCGAGTTAGCTAGGGGTGGAGTCAGAAACTGTACTCCAGACAGCGCCCCTAAGGTAGAGACGATCTATGGTCGCTCTAATAGTGACAAGGTAGAGACGATCAACGGTCGCTCCCTTCACAACCAGGTAGAGACGATCAATGGTCGCTCCCATAAAAAAAAGATAGAGACGATCTATGGTCGCTCACACAAAAATCAGGAAGAGACGATCAATGGTCGCTCCCATAAAAAAAAGATAGAGACGATCTATGGTCGCTCACACAAAAATCAGGAAGAGACGATCAATGGTCGCTCCCTGAAAGCTCCGGTAGAGACGATCAACGGTCGCTCCCTTCACAACCAGGTAGAGATGATCAATGGTCGCTCCCATAAAAAAAAGACAGAGACGATCTATGGTTGCTCACATAAAAATCAGGTAGAGACGATCAATGGTCGCTCCCTGAAAGCTCAGGTAGAGACGATCAACGGTCGCTCCCTCAGCACACTGGTAGAGACGATCAATGGTTGCTCCCATAAAAAAAAGATAGAGACGATCTATGGTCGCTCACATAAAAATCAGGAAGAGACGATCAATGGTCGCTCCCTGAAAGCTCAGGTAGAGACGATCCACGGTCGCTCCCTCAGCACCCCGGTGGAGACGATCGATGGTCGCTCCCAGGGTATAGTGAGGAGGAAAGACCTCCCTGTCTCCCCCGGCCTCTGTTCCCTGCGCGAGGCCCTTGAGAAGACCCACCTGTCGGGCCCCCGTGACAGCCGCTGCCGCAGTCCTTCCCTGCCGGCGCCCCTGCCCATAGGAGACCGCAGTCCGTTGCCTCTTCCGGCCCGCCCCAGGACACCCGGGCGAGACCTCACCACGCCCCCGCGACGCCGGGACCTGACCCAGAGGTTCCTAGCCCTCTTCGGCCCCAGTCCGGAGCCCAGTCCGGAAACCCCCGGACGTGAGAGGACGCCCTAGTGAGTCGCCCCGTGCCCTCCCGGCTCGCCCTACCCTGACGACGCCCTCAGTCCGACCGAATCATCACTGAGGTAACCGTGTTTCTCTCCACGAGAGATACGAGGATCCTGTAATTGTGAAGTAGGTTAAGTGTGACTCCTTTTCTCTTAGAATAAGACTAGTGCAGTGATTTCATGTAATTTCCATTGGGGTAACCCAGGACATAATGCTACATTAACGGGCGAGAATATGGGTAGAGACCCCAAGTGAAGATACGTGCGAGTGTCATCCCGAGTTTACTAAGGACTTCTCTCTAGAGCCCAAAGAAAGGATAACACATTATTGGAGTGCTATTGGCTAAGCTCTGAGTAATACAGTGGAATAGAATTTACGAGGGTTCCGACTTGGTTACGCGTTGGGAAGTGCAAGTCTACATAACCTACCCAGGAGATGTGTAATATATAAGTTGTGCTGACGGAAATCTAGTGTTACCAAAACAACGAGGACCGCGAGTAATAACTGTATTCCCCTGTTCCGCACGCTATCCCTAAAAACTCTCCCCATTCCTCACCCCCGCTCTTAAAAGTCCAAATAAGGACCAGAGTTAATTGTCAAAGAATTCTTGCCAATAGAAAACACCTAAACTCCCTTGTTAACATCGGGCCTCATTAAATATTACCATAACTTCTCCCTCGCCGTTCTAAGTCACTCTCCGTGTCTCCCTACCTCCCCCCCCCTTCCTGGTAAATCACAAACCCCCCCCCTCTCTCCCCTCACGCGCTCCGCGCGCACGGGTATTTACTGTACTCCTAGTACTAAGATTTGTTGTATTGTCATTAATATCTAGGAAGCTAGTATCCTGCGAGATACACAATATTTTAGATAAGGTTTTGTATTGCTCTATATTGTGATGTAATGTCTACTGAAATGTCTTGTGTCTAACTGAAATAATATACGTGTATGGTGTTGCCGAAAGTTTTTTATGTCCTGCCTCTCTCATTGCACTAGCTCCGGTCTCGAAAGAGGATCCCGCTCAGTGTTGAGTTGATTTGGAACGAGAAGTCGAGCCAAATTCTACTCAGCATTATATATATATATATATATATATATATATATATATATATATATATATATATATATATATATATATGTGTGTGTGTGTGTGTGTGTGTGTGTGTGTGTGTGTATACACACGTGAAATACCACCCATGACGAAACACCACCGGGACTTCGTGACCCCCACCTCAGGGGGAGACCACGGAGGGGCTTCGAGTGCGCGTGCACTACCCAGGCAGTATGGGCCTATGTCCCCTATTACCTTGCGCCCATATTCCCCGCAATGGACCCAACCAGAAGTACTCAGTGCTAGGGCATTACCCTCCAGCCGGATCAGCCCTCGCCAGGTTCGGGGTGGGGCTGAATACTCAGTCCCAGACAGCACCTGAGTGACGGCCACTAGCCGAACTAGGAGAGAGATGGCCGCTAGCCGCTCACTAGCTGCACCCCCCCCCTCTGCAGGGAATGGTGACGGCCACTAGCTGCACTAGTGGAGAAACGGCCACTAGCTGCTCTGCAGGTGACAGACATTAGCTGCATTCAGCCCACAGTCCACCCGGAGATCAAGGCCCCGGTGATGGCCACTAGCCGCGCCTCCCCTCACAGGACCTCAGTGATGGCCACTAGCCTAAAGTGACCAGATTTACTTGAACTAAAAGCGAGACATTGTCACGTGTTTGTACAGTATATATATATATATATATATATATATATATATATATATATATATATATATATATATATATATGTATATATATATATATATATATATATATATATATATATATATATATATATATATATATATATATATGTATATATATATATATATATATATATATATATATATATATATATATATATATATATATATATAATTATATACAGCGCTGCACCTCACCCCGAGGCTGCTAATCAAACACTAACCTCTTAGACAAACTCCGAACATACCGTGTGGTACGGTGAATGGCCGACCAAAGTTGTCAGTGAGTATAACAGATTCTATATTAACAATTCGGTATTTCATTTGGATTGGATTATGCATAATTTTACTAATTCGTCATAGTTTCATAAAGGAAAGTCATCTTATATCTAATGTAATAGTAATTTTCGAAAAGCGGGACACGTAAGATTTCATTCATTCTGAAATGCTTGGCTTTAACAGACGCATATACGGTACTCCCGAAGAAACTCCCGGAGAATACCATAGTATCCCCGACAACAGGGCGAACCAGAAACAACGGAGTTCGCCCACGAGAATGCCGGCACCCCCACTCAGACCCCATGGGGTAGCCGCCACTAGCCACCACCACTCCGGGCAACAACGACGCATGTCAGCCCGGGCCGTGCGCCCCTGTGACATTCAACCACCACGCCGCCGCCACCGTAGGCGAAAGACACTACCTTCGCGTGGCGGAATCACTGAGTTAGCTAGGGGTGGAGTCAGAAACAACACTCCAGGCAGCGCCCCTCTGGTAGAGACGATCTATGGTCGCTCCCACAGTGAATTGGTAGAGACGATCTATGAGTCGGTGGCTCCACAGTGAATTGGTAGAGATGATCTATGGTCGCTCCCACAACATCCAGGTAGAGACGATCAATGGTCGCTCCCTTAAAACCCCGGTAGAGACGATCAATGGTCGCTCCCACAATATCCAGGTAGAGACGATCAATGGTCGCTCCCTTGGCCCACCGGTTGAGACGATCAACGGTCGCTCCCATAGTGCTCGGGTAGAGATGATCAATGGTCGCTCCCCCAAAACCCAGGTAGAGACGATCAATGGTCGCTCCCCCAAAGCTCAGGTAGAGACGATCAATGGTCGCTCCCTTAGCCCTCTGGTTGAGACGATCAATGGTCGCTCCCCCAAAGCTCAGGTAGAGACGATCAATGGTCGCTCCCCCAAAACCCAGGTAGAGACAATCAATGGTTGCTCCCTTGGCTCTCCGGTTGAGACGATCAATGGTTGCTCCCTTGGCTCTCCGGTTGAGACAATCAATGGTCGCTCCCACAGTGCTCGGGTAGAGATGATCAATGGTCGCTCCCCCAAAACCCAGGTAGAGACGATCAACGGTCGCTCCCCCAAAACCCAGGTAGAGACGATCAATGGTCGCTCCCTTGGCTCTCCGGTTGAGACGATCAATGGTCGCTCCCACAGTGCTCGGGTAGAGACGATCAATGGTCGCTCCCCCAAAATCCAAGTAGAGACGATCAATGGTCACTCCCCCAAAGCTCAGGTAGAGACGATCAACGGTCGCTCCCTCAGCACTCCGGTCGAGACGATCAATGGTCGCTCCCACAATATTCGGGTAGAGACGATCAATGGTCGCTCCCCCAGTGTCCAGGTAGAGACGATCGATGGTCGCTCCCAGGGTGTAGTAAGGAGAGGGACGTCTCCACAACCGGAGGCTGAACTTCAGGGGTCTTGCTCCAGAATATCCCGGAGAGACCTCCCTGTTTCCCCCGGCCTCTGTTCCCTACGCGTGGCCTTCGAGCAGACACACCTGTCGGGCCCCCATGACAGCCGCTGCCGCAGCCCTCCCCTGACGGCGCCCCTGGTCGTGGGAGACCGCAGTCTGTCGCCTCTTCCGGCCCACCCTAGGACACCCGGGCGAGACCTCACCACGCCCCCGCGACGCCGGGACCTGACCCAGAGGTTCCTAGACCTCTTCGGCCCCAGTCCTACGGGCCTTACGCCGGAGCCCAGTCCGGAAACCCCCGGACGCGAGAGGACGCCCTCGCGAGCCGCCCCGTGCCCTCCCGGCTCGCCCCGCCCTGACGACGCCCTCAGTCCGACCGGATCGCCGATGACGTGTCCTTGTTTCTCTCCATGAGGAAATACGAGTGACCCTGTAACAATCGTGAAGTAGGTTAAGTGTGACTCCCTTTCTCTTAGAATAAGTATTGTGCAGTGACTTTATGTAATCTCCACTGGGGTAAATCAGAACACAATATCCAGTTGAAGGACGAGAATGTGGGTTGAGACCTAAAGTGAAAATACGTGCGCGTGTCACCCCGAATCTTTCTAAAGACATATCTCTAGAACCCGAAGAAAGACTAAAATATTATTGGAGTTCTATTGGCTAGTCTCTAAGTAATATGGTGGAATAGTATTTACGAGTATTCCGACTTTGTTACGCGTTGTGAAGCGAGAGTCTACATATCATACCTAGAAAATGTGTAATGAATAAGTTTGTGCCTACAGAAACCTATTTCCACCAAAATATCAAGGAAGGCGAGTATTAACGATATTCCCCTCCTCCGCACGCTATTCCTAAAAACTCTCTCCATTCCTCGCTCCCACTCTTAAAGCCAAAGTAAGAATCAGAGTTATTTGTCAAAGAATCTTCGCCAACAGAAAACACCTAAACTCCCTTGCTAATATCGGGCATCCTTCAATATTATCATAACTGTCTCCTCGCCGTTTTAAGTCACTCTCCGTGTCTCCCCTCCTCCTCCTGGAGGATCACAAACCCCCCCCCCCCTCCTCACGCGCTCCGCGCGCACCTGTATTTACTGCACTCCTAGTACTAAGATTTGTTGTATTGTCATTAGTATCTAGAAAGCTAGTATCCTGCGAGATACACAATATTTTAGATGAGGTTTTTGTATTGCTCTATATTGTGTTGTAATGTCTGCTGAAGTGCCCTGTGTCTGACTGTGGTAATATACGTGTATGGTGTTGCCGAAAGTTTTTATGTCCTACCTCTCTTTATTGCACTAGCTCCGGTCTCGAAAGAGGACCCCGCTCCACGTTGGGTAAAATAGGTACGAGAAGTCGAGCCTAATTCTACCCAGCATTACAATGGTGGCCAGCGGTGGTTCTTGATCCGAGCGTAGAAGAGAGGTTAAACAGGAAATATTTGGGAAAATGGCAACTAAACCGCACGTTCAGTTACCCAAGTTTGACCCTGACCAGTATGACATACACACATATCTTGCAATAGTTAAACCCTTACTAGATATTGGCTTCGATAATGACCAACAAAAAATTGCAGTCACACTACCACTACTGGGTAAAGCCGCAGCGAATATTGCGCCAAAAATTGTCCCAGAACTCACCTGGCAGAACTTTACCAAGTTCGCGGTCCAAGCCATCACCCCATCACTAGGGAAAGTGGTGACTCTATCCAAATTGGATAGCTTTACTTATGACGGGGATTTAGATAATACCCTGTTGCAGGCAAGACGCCTGATTACTGCTGCCTACCCGGAGACAGACGAAGAAACCCGGGATCAGCATACATTTAATACTCTGCTCAGAGTACTCCGAAGTGTTGTAAGACAACACTTCACTATCCATGATCCAACAGGAGACATGGATAGAGATATCAGTTTAATGAGGCGCCTTTTCGCCGTCCATGCCACCCCTCAACGCATCGGCGAAATAAATCAATTCCCCGTTGACCTCATCACCATCAACCCGTGGGAATTTTCTCCGTGCTACCACGGATGTCCGATCCACGACATCCGTGAGCAGCTAGAAGCTGCCCAGTGCAGCCAAATGACACGAGGGCGCTTACAAACCTCCCCACCTTACGCAAATTCCCCTAAGCCCCAGGGGAAGAAAAAACAAAAAGGGAAAAAAAAAAAGCGCCCCTCTGCCCCCGCATCCCACCGTAAGGGCGGGGGCCATCTCACCTCTCCCCCAGTCTACGACAGGGGAGAACGTTATCTTTCCTTTTCCCTCCCTCTCACTATCTCTTCTGTTCTACCTTCCCCTATTCCTGCCCCTAGTTCTAACCTTCCCACCCCACACACCACTATACTCCCGCAACACAAAACCGGCCTCCCTCTTCACAGGCCTCCTAGGACCCTCTCCACATCTTCCCCTAACCTACTTCCTAAAACCACCTCCCCCCGTCTACTGCCTTCCACCTCCCACCCCGCGCCACCCACCGCCATCACTTCACCACCGTTCGCTTTCCCCGCCCACAAGGTTAACTCATTCTCCTTCCCTATCACACCCTCCTCCTCATCCCCGAGCATTCAAACAACCCCGCGAGACCGCATCTCCCCACCACCACCGTCTCTCTCTCCCCCTACACTTCACCCCACCTTTTCTCGGCTCCGACGGCACACCCCACCTGCCACATCCCACTCCACAGCCCCTGCCAGGCCACCACGGGTTCAGCACCGCACACCGTCCGCCATCGCCCCCACACCCGCACCATCCCCTAGCTTCGTACCCACCGCCCACCCCACACCACTAGCACAGAGCCCTGCTACCGCCCAAACCACTCCACCACCAAACACCGGGATGGCACCACAAGATCGCACTCCCTCCTCGCCACCTACCCTCCAAGCCAACTCTCCTGCCACCTCACCACCACTACCGACCTCACAACCCCAGGGCCGTGCAGAGACCGTTGGAGGGGCAGGGGCTCAAAAGTTAAAAAGGGGCACATGGAGCATGAATTTGAGAAAGGATGCTAAAGCATACCTGACTATAACCGGTTGAATTGTAGCAACCCATATTCATAAAGATAACATCGAATCACAACATACCACATCATTGTTCATACTCAAATTACTCATGTATAAATTAGTAGACAGAGGCCAGTAATAATAAAAATTCATATTTCTGAAATCTTAAATGTTTATTGTTTCATAATCCATCCTGCATTTATTAACAGACATCATAGACATGAATGATGTATTCATAATTATTTTATAATGTTATTAATGTAACTAAATGTAACTGATTAATGAGAGAAAGACTAGAGATTAGAGGTCACTAAGGTGTGTGTGTGTGTGTGTGTGTGTGTGTGTGTGTGTGTTTACACATCACAGTGGCATCTTCTCTTGCAGTTACAACAGCAACTTCCTGTTGCCCATGCTCTTAAAAATATCAATGACTTCACTAAGGTTGACTGGAATATCATTTTCAATCGCAAGTAAAAGAAGCTCCGACAACCTCTCCTCTGTGTAAAGGGTGCGAAGTTTTGTTTTCACCAGCTTCAGTTTTGAGAAAGAACGTTCCACAGTAGCTGTAGACACCGGAAGGGTGCCGTAGGTCTTCAGCAGCTCAGTCAAGTTAGGGAAAACCACATGTGCATTGTTTTCTTTGACCACTGTAAGAATATATGTCACACTGATGGGTGAGGGGCATGAGTATGATGCATGGAAGACCTTAAGTTCTGTCTGCAATTTGTCTACTTCAATGTTATAGAACTAACAGAGTATCTTCACAGCTTGCAGTGCTTCTGCTGGAGGATTTGCTGTTTTCCAGTTCTCTGGAACTGTCAGGCTGTGGAAAGCATTTAGGATTTCCCAAGTGGAGTTATCTTCTTCTTTAAAGCGTCTCCGAAGCTCATGTGTCATTGTGTTCACAAAAACGTAATACACTTTAACACGATAGTAGTCTTGCAAAGTAGGGAAAGTGTGATCAACAGTAGCTGTTGTGGCAGTGAACTTGTACTTAGCTGGCAATTTCCTCCTCCTAGCTTGACCAGGAATCTCAGTTGGAGGGTCCAGGCCCATGATGCAGCCTTCTCTGTAGCCTGTTTATACATATTATCAAACTCCTCCTCTGTTCTGCTGTGCGCCAGTCCCTGTAAAACTCCATTAACAACTTTGTATGCTGCACCCAGGTCCATGTCTTTCTGCTGCAAAGCATTAGAAGCCATCGCAGTTACCTGGAAGATTGGACAGGTGATTTCCAAACACAGGAAGAATTCAAAGTTGATGCTCTTGAGTAGAATCATTGCATCACCTGCTGAAGAGTCAGGAGGGTCTTGCTGTGTCATTTCCTCAAGAAACTGCATGACAGCTGGGAGGACCTTCCTCAGAGTGCAAAGGGCTGTTTCTCTGCAGGCCCACCGCGTGTCTGACAGCTTCTTTAGCTCCAGTGGACGCCGATCAGGGTACATCGTCTTCTGCATTTCAACAAATGCAGAGTGTCGTTTGGATGAGTTGGCCACAAAAGCATAAAGTTTCTCAACTAAGTTAAAGAAGCTGACAAAACAGATTTTCGACTTTGCACTTTCAACTAACACCAGATTAAGGCAGTGTGCCTGGCAGTGTACGTACAATGCCTTTGGATTTCTTTTAAGGATTCTTGACTGAAGTCCGTTAAAGCGTCCGCTCATGTTTGCAGCACCATCGTAACCTTGACCTCGGATGTTTTCCAACTTCAGATTATTTTCTTCAAGTAGACCTATCACTAAGTTTTCAAGAGAATCTCCCCTTGTGTTTTGAATGTTACACACCTGAAGAAAGCGCTCATTGATTTTCATGTTATGCACATACCTAATGACGAAAGAAACCTGTTCAGTGTGTGCAGCATCTGTGGTTTCATCCATGAGAATTGAAAAGATTTTGCTCTCTTGGATTTCTTTCTGGATCACTCTTTTTACTGATATGGCCAAAGCTCTAATCATATCATTCTGACTTTTGTTGGATAGGAGTGAGACAAGAGGTCTTTTAGCAGGTCCTTGCTTCTGTTTTACCGATTCTAAGTGCAATTTAAGTATACTGTCATATTTACCAAATAACTCTACCAACTCTATGAAATTACCTCGATTTTGGCTTAACGGGTTCTCATCGTCTCCTCTGAAAGGCATGCCCTGTCTTGCCAGGTAAAGTGTGGTGGCTAGTAAACGGGACAAGATTTCTCTGTTTTTTTCTCTTTCCCTGTCTTTAGCAGCTTGTGATGCACGGTCACCCATTTCGAAAGCTGCCTCCAGTGATCTCTTTTTTGAATTGTTCCACCTCACCATACTACACATGTGTGATTCTGAGGCACTGTGATCTTTAATTCTATCAAGAGCCTTTCTCCACTGATTAACTCCTTCTGATTTCCATGTTTTCCGGCTTGTGTATTTTTCTTCACTCAAAAAAAGACGGCAGCTGAAACAAAATATTGCGTCAAGACTTGGGGAGTACTCTAGCCATGTGTTGTTCTCATACCATTTCTTTTGAAATGACCGCCCTTTTTCATTTTTTGGAAAGGATGAGAGTACTGGTTGACAGGGTCCGGTACTGTTGCAAAACTGAATGAAGGAATCATCACATTTGATGTTATGTTGTTGGACATGGGCAGGATCATTTGGGTGGGTAAGTTCAAGCAGGTGTGAGAATGTTTGCCTCCCTCTGGTATCTGCCTCCTCCTGGCTTGCTGCTCCCTCTACCTCCACAGTTTGTGTAATCTGTAATTCAGGCTCTGCCTCTCTCACTCCAACATCTTTCTCCTGGATAGCTGTTTCCTCTACCTCAACATTCTGTGTGGGCTCAATAACCTCTGACACCCTTCCAGGCCTTCCTCCAGCCTCTGTCTCCTCCTGGCTCTCTGTTTCCAAGCAAGCTCTCATTTCTCTGATGCACAGTGTCTTCTTCTTTCTCTTCTTTCTCTCCTTCCATTCTCTCATCTGATTCGTCATGACTCGCTCCCAGTCCATCTAGAAACAAGGTACAATCTGCTGTTACATTGTCTATCGTGAATGGTGGGATAATGATTGATTGGTATTGTTATTGAGAACAACATTGAAACTGTGTGTAGTGAGGCAGGATGGAGGGTGTAGTGAGGCAGGATGGAGGGTGCAGTGGGGCAGATGGAGGGTGTAGTGGGGCAGATGGAGGGTGTAGTGAGGCAGATGGAGGGTGTAGTAGTCTGTGACTCTGCAATGTCAATAGCTAGCTGGTACAAGTAACTTTTTCTCTGTCATCCAGCTGGTAAGTGATCCACTGCCTTTCGCGGCCTCACACAGCTCCTTTTGTTTTTGTTTTAACCTCCTCTCCTTACTAGGCATCTCTCAGAATCTGCACAATGAAATGCCGCATATGCGATCGTTAAACTACAATCTGATGCATATAAAACACTGTACACACACAAACACACTGGGACAGGGAGACATTTCATACCTCCTCAAACATTGTACTGTATAGCCACAAATTTAATCCATTCAAAATCTGCCCTTTATTACCAGAGACCGTTTAATAGTAATTCACTGCATCTTGTAAGAATACACCATCCATGCACAAACGAATACCACTGCAAATGCAAAACATACTCACCGGCGGCAGAGTCGGCAGACAAGATGTTTGTTTACCCCCTCGGATCTGCACTATCACTGTCACCCGCGGCCCTCTCCAGCAGCTTTGATTAGCAGCTAAACAGTCCCGTGACGTGTCCTGGACGCGTCACACTGTGACGCGACCAGGACACGTACGATTACGGCAGGCTAAAATGTGTGGCTGTGGTGTAACTGGTGTTCCTTGTTTTTTTCTCTCTCTCTCTCTCTCTCTCTTTCAACCCAACCGGATACCAGCTAAAAGACAAACGTCAAACAACGAGAAAAAAGACAAGAAAATGGCAATGCAAAATTGCGAATCACTACAACTGAGGGCAGGGCACATTGTGGATCACGTGATCGAGGTCGACCAAGGTAGATCTAAATTATTATTTTTTTATTATTATTTTGGGCTGCACAGACGGATTTTCACACACAAAAACTCTGACAAAAGGGCACTTTGGGCATCAAGGTTCAAAGGGGCAGGGGCTCAAGCCCCCTCCGCCCCCCCTCTGCACGTGCCTGCACAACCCCAACCCCCCCCTGCTCCCGCACCGCCTGTCACTTCCACATACGAGTGCGATGGTTCCTCCTCGCCATCCCCCTCCACCTCCCCTACCACCTCAGCCTCCACCACCCCCTGCACCACACCTGACATCTCACCCGCCACGCCTCGCTCACCCTCACCCCTTCCCTCCGCCGCCTCACCCTTTCCACCCAAGCCCACGTGCCCCGCCCACCCCGCCACCCCCGCAGGACAACCCGCTACCACCGCACTCTCCCCTCCACACCTACGCACGCCCACTCCGACGTTCTCACCTTCTTCCGCGTCCCCAACGCGCGCGACGGCCCGCGCTAACCGACCCCGCCCACCCCGCACGCCTGCTTCCCCACCCACACCCACCCCCAGAACCACCACCACCACCCCCTCCGGCCGACTCTTATGCCCACCCACCCGATACACACACACCGTCAAGCTACATCAGGCCCAAATCCCCTCTACCTGTACTCCCCAGAGACAACGCCGCATTACCGCGACACAAAACCCGGCCTTCGCCCACTCTATCCAGCATTCAACCTCCAACCACACCGACAGCCACACCAAGCAACATGAGGATTAAGCGGGCCGTATGGGCCCCAACCCTTACCAAGAACCACCGACTCTGCGGGCCACACCACCTGTTAAATATCCTCCAGTCGACCACCGCCCCCTCCACCCTCTTCCTCACCTATGACCAAGCACAGGAGGAAAATTCTTACACTGTCGCCTGGCAGAACACACTCCGACACCTCCAGCCCGTTTACACCACCCCCAACACTCTAGCGTTCCACCTCCAGCCACAGGGACGAGACTTTTTTCAAGAACACGGTGGTGAAATGCGTGGCTTTAACAGACGCATATACGGTACTCCTGAAGAAACTCCCAGAGAATACCATAGTATCCCCGACAACAGGGCGAACCAGAAACAACGGAGTTCGCCCACGAGAATGCCGACACCCCCACTCAGACCCCATGGGGTAGCCGCCACTAGCCACCACCACTCCGGGCAACAACGACGCATGTCAGCCCGGGCCGTGCGCCCCTGTGACATTCAACCACCACGCCGCTGCCACTGTAGGCGAAAGACACTACCTTCGCGTGGCGGAATCACTGAGTTAGCTAGGGGTGGAGTCAGAAACAACACTCCAGGCAGCGCCCCTCTGGTAGAGACGATCTATGGTCGCTCCCACAGTGAATTGGTAGAGACGATCTATGGTCGCTCCCACAGTGAATTGGTAGAGACGATCTATGGTCGCTCCCACAACATCCAGGTAGAGACGATCAATGGTCGCTCCCTTAAAACCCCAGTAGAGACGATCAATGGTCGCTCCCACAACATCCAGGTAGAGACGATCAATGGTCGCTCCCTTAAAACCCCAGTAGAGACGATCAATGGTCGCTCCCACAACATCCAGGTAGAGACGATCAATGGTTGCTCCCACAACATCCAGGTAGAGACGATCAATGGTCGCTCCCTTGGCCCTCCGGTTGAGACGATCAACGGTCGCTCCCATAGTGCTCGGGTAGAGACGATCAATGGTCGCTCCCCCAAAACCCAGGTAGAGACGATCAATGGTCGCTCCCCCAAAGCTCAGGTAGAGACGATCAATGGTCGCTCCCTTGGTCGAGACGATCAATGGTCACTCCCCCAAAGCTCAGGTAGAGACGATCAATGGTCGCTCCCTTGGTCGAGACGATCAATGGTCGCTCCCCCAAAGCTCAGGTAGAGACGATCAATGGTCTCTCCCCCAAAACCCAGGTAGAGACGATCAATGGTCGCTCCCTTGGCCCTCCAGTTGAGACGATCAATGGTCGCTCCCTTGGCCCTCCAGTTGAGACGATCAATGGTCACTCCCCCAAAATCTAGGTAGAGATGATCAATGGTCGCTCCCCCAAAGCTCAGGTAGAGACGATCAACGGTCACTCCCTCAGCACTCCGGTCGAGACGATCAATGGTCGCTCCCACAATATTCGGGTAGAGACGATCAATGGTCGCTCCCCCAGTGTCCAGGTAGAGACGATCGATGGTCGCTCCCAGGGTGTAGTGAGGAGAGGGACGTCTCCACAACCGGAGGCTGAACTTCAGGGGTCTTGCTCCAGAATATCCCGGAGAGACCTCCCTGTTTCCCCCGGCCTCTGTTCCCTACGCGTGACCTTCGAGCAGACACACCTGTCAGGCCCCCGTGACAGCCGCTGCCGCAGCCCTCCCCTGACGGCGCCCCTGGTCGTGGGAGACCGCAGTCTGTCGCCTCTTCCGGCCCACCCTAGGACACCCGGGCGAGACCTCACCACGCCCCCGCGACGCCGGGACCTGACCCAGAGGTTCCTAGACCTCTTCGGCCCCAGTCCTACGGGCCTTACGCCGGAGCCCAGTCCGGAAACCCTCGGACGCGAGAGGACGCCCTCGCGAGCCGCCCCGTGCCCTCCCGGCTCGCCCCGCCCTGACGACGCCCTCAGTCCGACCGGATCGCCGATGACGTGTCCTTGTTTCTCTCCATGAGGAAATACGAGTGACCCTGTAACAATCGTGAAGTAGGTTAAGTGTGACTCCCTTTCTCTTAGAATAAGTATTGTGCAGTGACTTTATGTAATATCCATTGGGGTAAATCAGAACACAATATCCAGTTGAAGGACGAGAATGTGGGTTGAGACCTAAAGTGAAAATACGTGCGAGTGTCACCCCGAATCTTTCTAAAGACATATCTCTAGAACCCGGAGAAAGACTAAAATATTACTGGAGTTCTATTGGCTAGTCTCTAAGTAATATGGTGGAATAGTATTTACGAGTATTCCGACTTTGTTACGCGTTGTGAAGCGAGAGTCTACATATCATGCCTAGAAAATGTGTAATGAATAAGTTTGTGCCTACAGAAACCTATTTCCACCAAAATATCAAGGAAGGCGAGTATTAACGATATTCCCCTCCTCCGCACGCTATTCCTAAAAACTCTCTCCATTCCTCGCTCCCACTCTTAAAGCCAAAGTAAGAATCAGAGTTATTTGTCAAAGAATCTTCGCCAACAGAAAACACCTAAACTCCCTTGCTAATATCGGGCATCCTTCAATATTATCATAACTGTCTCCTCGCCGTTTTAAGTCACTCTCCGTGTCTCCCCTACCTCCTCCTGGTGGATCACAAACCCCCCCCCCCTCCTCACGCGCTCCGCGCGAACCTGTACGTATTTACTGCACTCCTAGTACTAAGATTTGTTGTATTGTCATTAGTATCTAGAAAGCTAGTATCCTGCGAGATACACAATATTTTAGATGAGGTTTTTGTATTGCTCTATATTGTGTTGTAATGTCTGCTGAAGTGTCCTGTGTCTGACTGTGGTAATATACGTGTATGGTGTTGCCGAAGGTTTTTATGTCCTACCTCTCTTTATTGCACTAGCTCCGGTCTCGAAAGAGGACCCCGCTCCACGTTGGGTAAAATAGGTACGAGAAGTCGAGCCTAATTCTACCCAGCGTACACTAACGTACGGAAGTGAAGCTTGGACGTTGTTGGAAGGACACAAGTCAAGAGTCAGAGCAGTGGAAATGAGTTATTTAAGAGGAGCCTGTGGAGTCACATGGAGAGATAGGCTGACGAATGAGGATATAAAGGAGCGTTGTGGTGTGGATGTGGATGTGATAGGAAGCGTTATGAGGAACACACTGAGGTAGTTTGGCCATGTGGAGAGGATGGAGGGTGAAAGACTGACGAAGAGAGTGTATGTGAGTGAGGTGGAGGGGGGAAGAGGGAGGGGGAGGCCGAGGATGAGATGGAGGGATGGGGTGGAGAGGTATATGAGAGAGGGGGGTGTGAGTTGGGAGCAGGGCAGTGAAATGGCGGGGGACAGGGCGACTTGGAGGCGATTTGTTTGTGGCCACCCCAAACGGGATTGAGGCGTCTGGCAATAGATAGATAGATTACACTTGGATTATGCATAATTTTACTAATTCGTCATAGTTTCATAAAGGAAAGTCATCTTATATCTAATGTAATAGTAATTTTCGAAAAGCGGGACACGTAAGATTTCATTCATTCATTGCCAGACGCCATGTATCCCAAACGGGGTGGCCAACGGCTTAGAGTTAATTGTTTTACAGGGAGGGGCACTAATCCTCCACCAACCCCATTTGACACATAGGGATGCCAACAGCATCTGGTGTTCCCAGGCGGTCACCCATCCAAGTACTAACCAGACCTAACGTTGCTTAACTTCGCTGATCGGACGGGAAGCGGTGTACTCAACGTGGTATGGCCATTGGCTAATTTGCTAAAAAAGTGGGACATTCTAGTCGCAATTAAATAAGCAGGACAGACATAAAAAAAGCGGAACTGTCCCGCCTAAAATCGGGACTCTGGTCACCTTACACTAGCCGCACCTAGCCCTCAGTCCTGCCAAGAAGTCGGGCCTCGGTGACGGCCATTAGCCACTCCAACAGGAGAGGGATGACCACTAACTGCCCTACCCCTGTTGCCCTTGGGACCTTGACGACGGCCACTAGCCACATCAGGGAGAGACCAGCCACCACCCATCTCTCTCCTTTTGTGACTTCCCTTTTGGAGGACGTCCCTTGCTCAGCCTACCCTTCCTGTGGCTGAGTGGGACACCCCTCCTGTTCTCCCCACAGGCGGTCCCCAGGATGAACTACCCTGTCTGGAGGAGGTCTGGCAAGGCCCCATCGTGACCCCGGGAGTGAGAGCAGCCCAGGCGGTGCCTAGGTGAGACCACCTGCTATTAGACTCCCAGAGGAGAGGAAGCCGCAGCCCACACCTGACGGCGACCCGACCGGAGGGAGACCGCAATCCTCATACTCCCCAAGGCCCCCCTCGGGCCCTGGGGCGTGGCCTTCCCAGCCCCAAAGGATGACGATCCTCTCTCCAGGGTGGGCGCAGACAAGCACGCCTACTCTCCCTATTTGGTCCCAGCCCAAGGGACTGAACGCCCCACAGAGGACACACTAGAGAAGGGACCCTTTCCACGCTGCCCAACAGCCCACTCAAGATAATGCAAACCCTAAGAGCAGTCCCGTGCTCTCTATGGGAAGACACACGTAATGGGACCCCTCCCACACCCGGCCGACACCTGTAAGAGCCCAGGACTTCAGCAGCCCTGTAGAAACCATCCTGTCCCGAGATTGACTTTGTACCCAGACAGTGTATTGTGCCTTTGTTATATCTACATTGTATCTAGTGGTTTGTTGATTTAAGATAATACACGTATAAGGTTGTTTGCCCGGAGTTTTTATGCCATGTTCCTCTCGTAGTGTATTCTGGTTCTGGTCTGGAAAGAGAACCCCGGCTCAGCAGTCAGTGTTCTTAGAGCGAGGAGTCGACCTAAAAACACCTAGCATTATATATATATATATATATATATATATATATATATATATATATATATATATATATATATATATATATATATATATATATATATATATACTAGAAGGGGTACCGGGCGTTGCCCGTGCCAAAAAGGCAAACATTCTTATCCTATCTGTTCTATATAGTTCAGTCTCTTTCTACTCCAGAAAGACCTTGTAGACTACCTCTTATGCTTTTGAAGAGGGATTATAAGAGATCCAGGAACTTACTATTTCAGATTTTGCAGACTAACACACAGTATTTGTGTGCACTTGTTTACCATTACCAGTGACCTCAAATGACCTCTGACTGGTGACCTCAAATGACCTCGGAGGTTAACCTCACAAAGCTTATGTCCGAACTGGATTTCATGTGAGTCTCCATGCCAAAAACTGGGCTGCTGGGTCCAGCCATTTGAGCGTATTACCGGTGACCTCAAATGACCGACCAGTGACCTCAAATGACCTCGGAGGTCAATCTAACATAGCCTATGTTCGAACTGGAGGTCAAGTGAGTCTCAATCAGAAAAACTGGGCTGCTGGGTCCGGCCATTCGAGCTTGAGTTACTTGTGACCTCAAATGACCAACCAGTGACCTCAAATGACCTCAGAGGTCAACCTCACATAGCCTATGTCCGAACTGGAGGCCATGTGAGTCTCCATGCCAAAAATTGGGTTGCAAGGGTGTTATGCTAGGTGTTTTTAGGTCGACTCCTCGTCCTAAGAACACTAGCTACTGAAGAAGGCTCTCTTTCGAGACTGGAACTAGAACACACTACAAGAGGAACAGGGCATAAAAACTCAGCAGACCAACCTCATACATATATTGCCTCAATTCATATCCTTAACAATACACAACAAGCATATATACTGTACACAATATTATATAGACACAGTCAGGCTTTGGTTATACACAGTAATATAGGTACATAGGGAAGGACACTGTCAGGCCTCGATAGTCACAATGATATATGGCTCGATTGATATGAACACTGTCAGGCCTAGTTATACACAGCACTACACTCAAGATTACAATAACAAATGGCCAGGTGGATATGGACACTGTCAGGCTCCGGTTCTCATAAATATTATATAGCCAGCTGGATATGGACACTGATGGGCCTGGATATGCACAATAGTATATGGCCAGATAGATATACACACTGGCAGGCCTGGATATATATGACACTATACGGCCCGGTGGATATGGACACTGTCAGGGCCCGATGTACAAAACAATGGGTGGCCAGACAGATATAGACACTGTAAGGCCTGGGAGCACACAATATTATGTGGCCAGGTCACTAGGGACACTGTCACATTTCACCATACACGTACACTGTCAGGTTTCACCATACACGTACACTAGACACAGGGGAAACACACTGTCCAATTTTCCTGGACTGTTGGGTCTGGGCAGGTTACAGGTGGTGCCCGGGTGTGGGAGGCAGGTCATCGGGCGTGTCCTCTCTCAGGACACACGGAACTACTGCCAGGGGCGAGGTTGTTTGGCTGGGGCTGAGGGTCGGCATACAGGGAGGCCCTTTCCTGGTGGGGCCTCGACCTGTGGTTTGGCCCCAGGTCAGCGTCCAGGGAGGCCCTTTCCTGGTGGGGCCTCAACCTGCAGTGTGGCCTTCAAGACTGGGACCAAAGTCGCATTGGCGCCTGGCAGAGGGTCGTCTAGAACTGGGGCTTGGGAGGTCACGCTTCAGGGTCCTCGGGGTGTCCCTGGAGGGGTGGGGCTGCGGTCACCACTCGGTCAGGCCGCTGTCAGGAGCTGCCTGCGGCGTCCCTTCTCCATGGTGTCCGTCAGCATCGGGCATCGTCCAGGGGCGGCCTGTAGGGCATGGATCCCCAGGTTTGGGAGAGACCCTCGCCACAGTTCCTCAAGCTGCATCTCCTCTGAAGGACTGCACCTGTGAGGAGAGAGATGTCCCACTCGGCCTCCGGATGGGTAGTGGGCCGAGCCAGGGACTTCCTCCAAAGGGGTAGTCTCAAGGGCTGTGGACGAAGGGTGCACAGTGGCCATCTCTTCCCCGATGCATACAGTGGCCGTCACCACAGTTCCACAGACCCTAGAGTCGACAGCCGAAGAGCGTACAGTGGCCGTCCCTTCCCCAGTGTGTACAGAGGCCCTCACCGCAGTTCTGCCTCTGCCTGGTTTACCAGCTAAAGGGCATACAGTGGCCGTCCCTTCCCCAGTGCATACAGTGGCCATCGCCGCATGGCTGGTTCCAAGGGTGGTTGCAGCTGAAGGTCATACAGTGGCCATCCCTTCCCCAGTGCATACAGTGGCTGTCACCACGGGGCTGCAGGGGACAACAACTGAAGGGCATTCAGTGACCGTCCCTTCCCTGGTGCATACAGTGGCTGTTACCGCAGCGCTGCTTGGGACTGTCTGTGGACAAGTCCCACCTTGATCCTGGTGAGGGCTGGCCCGGCTGCGATGTATTTGGCTGGGACTGCTCTCCTGCTGGCGGCCATGTTCCATGGAATAGGGGCATAGGTCCGTGGGCCACCTAGGCCCATCTTACTCAGGCCTGAAGCTCTCCTTTTATGCCCCTCCGTGGTGTCTTCCTGGGGTGGGTGTGGGGCCGTGGGTCCTTCCCGGGGTGGGTGGTGGGTGCTGCAACACCCTTCCCTGGGTGTCTCGGTGGGGCGGCATTTCAAAGGGTACCCGGCGTTGCCCGGGCCAAAAAGGCAAACACTCTACTGGTGACCTCAAATGACCCAGATCAGAATTTTAACCCCCCTAAAGCCATCCTTGGGTCACTCTGATGCAGAATACATATGGGTCTGGGGTTTCTGGCCCATGGTTTGGATTGAAGGACAAACAAAGAACACTGCTCTTATATACATATATATTTAACCCCCATCTGTCGAGTAACGTTTATACATGTCAGTCTGGCATCCACGGTAAAATGCAGTATAGTGCCCCCAAGAATACCCAGACACCCCCACATGGAGCCCACAGAGGAGCAACGACAGCACGCCTGGACTCGGAGCGACAACGGCCAAAGTCAGCCCGGGCCAAGTGCCCCTATGACCCAGAGCTCGCACGCCGTCATCATAGCAGGAATACCAAACTACCTTCCGGGCGAGCCTTTACCAACAGCTAAGGGGTGGAGCTGCCCTTCCAGCTCCTGCCAGCACTCCAGAGACGGCCTGTAGCCGCTCACCCCTCTTTAAGGAGACGGCCTGCAGCCGCTCTGAGGGTTCCAAGGAGACGGCCTGTAGCCACTCTGAAGGTCTTCCTTGAGACGGCCTGTAGCCGCTCGTCCCTCGCTAAGGAGACGGCCTGTAGGCACTCCGAAGGTGTTCCCCCAAGACGGCCTGTAGCCGCTCGTCCCTCGCTAAGGAGACGGCCTGTAGGCACTCCGAAGGTGTTCCCCCAAGACGGCCTGTAGCCACTCAACACCCCTCCTGAAGGAGATGGCCTGTAGCCGCTCCGAAGGTGTTCCCCCTGAGACAGCCTGTAGCCGCTCACCCCTCCTGAAGGTGACGGCCTGTAGCCGCTCTGAGGATAATGAGCAGACAGCCTGTAGCCACTTCCGCCTTCATCAGACAGCCTGTAGCCGCTCCGAAGGTGTTCCCCCTGAGTCGGCCTGTGGCCATTCAACACCCCTCCTGAAGGAGACGGCCTGTAGCCACTCCCGCCTTCATCAGATGGCCTGTAGCCACTCCAAAGGTGCCCCTGGGTCCGCTGGCAGCCACCCACTCTCTCATGCCACGGCCAGTAGCTGGGCCTTGGCGACGGCCTGTAGCCGCGCCCCCAGGAAGCCACAACCAGTAGCCGGGCCTTGGCGATGGCCTGTAGCTGCACCCCCAGGAAGCCTCGGCCAGTAGCCGGGCCCTACAGCAGGAGACGGTCTGTGGCCGCTCCGCCGCCTGGAACTATCGCCTGTTCCCCGACCCCTGACAGAGAGAGTCCCGGGCGTAGAGGAGTATAGGAATTGCCCTGTAGTCTCACCTGTCCTCTGCTCCCTACAACTGGCCCTGGAGGAGACTCACCTCACGGACCCTGACGCCGACCGGTGCCGCAGCCCCTTCCTGTCGGCGCCGCCAAGCCCCGGGGACCGCAGCCCTCAGGAACCCCAGACCGCCCCCAGAACTCCCGGGCGGGAACTCCCCACACCTCAACGACGGAGGTCCTCATCCTCCGTCAGGAGCCTAAACGACCAGTTCAGGCAATTGTTCGGCCCCAGTCATGAGGGCCATACTCCTGTCCCCAGCCCTGAGGGCCATACTCCTGTCCCCAGCCCTAAGAGTGCAAGACCCTTTGCCACCCACAGCCCTTGTTGAGAACGGATGCCCCGGCATGTGATCCCATGGCCTCTAAGTATGGAGGCCCCTGTTAGTGCCCATCCCCATCCCAGTACTTCAGAAAGAGCAACAAAAAGTGAAAGGATTTGAGTCAAAACCCTATGTGGCGATCCATCACCAACCACTTTCATTCCAAGCAGGCCTAATAACATCTGTAACACAGGATGGGGCATGGGGAAGCTGTACCTAAAGCTTCCTTTCTCATCTGATTCATGTCCTAAAAGAAATTAAGTCTTGTTTTGGATCTCCCAGTGACATTCAGAGATGCAGTCTCCTCATTAGTCAGGGGTCTCATGCAGTCAAGTGAAGCTTTGTGCTCTCTCAATAACAAAATCTCCAGCAGTTAGGTGAAGTCTAGTGCTTTCTTTAATTGGGTAAATGTATTTCCTGTATTACAGCTACTGATTTTTACAAAAATACTGCCATCATATTTGATCATAAATTAATTTTTGAACATTGTTTTCTGATTAAGGTTGCTGGTTCTTTGAAAGCAGTGATAAGAAACAGGGAAGTGAGCATGGAAGTGAAAAAGTTACTACATAACAGTACAGTATTGTGATACCAACTCTAACGTACGGAAGTGAAGCTTGGACATTGTTGGAAGGACACAAGTCAAGAGTGAGAGCAGTGGAAATGAGTTATTTAAGAGGAGCCTGTGGAGTCACATGGAGAGACAGGTTGACAAATGAGGATATAAAGAAGCGTTGTGGTGTTGATGTGGATGTGATAGGAAGCGTTATGAGGAACACACGGAGGTGGTTTGGCCATGTGGAGAGGATGGAGGGTGAAAGACTGACGAAGAGAGTGTATGTGAGTGAGGTGGAGGGGGAAAGAGGGAGGGGGAGGCCGAGGATGAGATGGAGGGATGGGGTGGAGAGGTATATGAGAGAGGGGGGTGTGAGTTGGGAGGAGGGGAGTGAAATGGCGGGGGACAGGGCGACTTGGAGGCGATTTGTTTGTGGCCACCCCAAACGGGATTGAGGTGTCTGGCAATAGATGAATAGATAGTTTTCTGATCAGTTAAAAATCTTTCTCACACTAAAGGTAAGTGTGGGGGCAGATGCCATGAGGTGCTTAACCATGGTGCTCATCTCCATAACTTGGACCTTTGGGCCTGTGGTGGTTTTTTTCGCCCAATATCCTGGGATACAAGGACACTAACATTAAGGGTAATAAAGCAATTGGAAACACCCTTCTGGCCTTCAACATTTTAAAAATCTCTGCCAGCATTATACTTAGTATTTAAATAGAAACAGTCCTTATAATAAAAAAGGAAAAAAATTCTCTGCAGACACCACAGAAATGCACAATTTAAGGTCTGCTAGTCCTGAATAGCTTGACAACCTATTGTACTAACATCTCTTGTACTCATGACCTCATCACTCTACCCACTTGAACATGGAAGTCTGGGGAAGGAAAAAGTAAACTGCATTCACAAATTCATTTTCACTTTAATGGTTAAAGTACATTGCATAACATCCTTAGCATCTGCTGAGAGTCTGGGGTAAAATGACATTCACTCATCCACACAGCACTAACTAGACACAGTGGTTCTGAAGGTTAAACCCACAATTCAGATGTCTCTTTTTAGTTAATTTTGCTACTTCTAGATAGTTTTATTCTAAAAATGAGGGTGTCCTGTACTGAAGACTATACCTAACTCCTACATCAGTAGGTCTCTCCTAAGCTGAATAAATACCTATGAAAGTAAAAATAAAATTACCAAGACATATCTGGATATACGTTTTTATACTTCAGGTACCTCAATGAAAACTGCACCTTTATTTACCTACATAACACTCTACTATCCAAGCAGCACTCCAACATTCACAGTACTGGTATGGCTTGTGCAGTGTAATGCATGTCTATTAACCATTTTAATCCAATGAAACCTTTATTATTTATTTTCTTGCTAGCACCAGATGATTTTATTCAGCTTTGAGATTCCCCTTGTAATGAAATAGCTAATTTTAGCTATAATTTGCCCTGCTAGTTTAACTTCTCTCCTAAACTGAATGAAATCACCTGGAACTAGCATAAATAAAAAAATAAAAAATAAAAAATGAAAATAAAAAGATACGACCAGACTGAGGGTCAAATATAGTAGAACAGGCATAAGCCTCACTGATCTAACATCACCATTACTCATAACACTGCATACAGCACTGATCCCTATCATAACCTGTCTGCCACACCATATCTTCATAACACAGTAAGTCCCTGTTATTATGTTGGAGATATGTTCCAAAATATAACAAAGTTTCCATTTAGCCAGTAATATAAACTGAGGGAACTGGCAAGTCAGCTTTATAGGCATCACTGGAGCTTTAGTAGGTAAGTTTTGTGAACATTATTGTGGATTCTAAGAGGAGGAGCTGAACAAAAAGTGATATACAACAAGGACTTTCTGTATAAATGTATTTTGCATGAATTAAAAGTACAGTACAGTATTACCCTAATAACACAGGATTACAGTAAAGTTTCATATATTTGGACTTTGACAACCGAGAAATTCATTATACTCTCAATTATCTGTCACCACATCTTCCGGCATATGTCAACTTCTGTCACAGTAAATGGAGTTGAATTTTCAAAATTATGTGAGAAGTCCAAAAATTGAAATCCCAGCAAGGTAATCTTCATGGAGACATGAGACCGCCTATTTTTGCAGTTTCCTTGATTTTTTTTTTTTACCAAAGCCCTTTATGGGATTCTTTGAGTATTTTCTGACTGCATTTTCAAGTTTTAATTACTTTTATTTCTTTAAAAAGTGGTGAATAGTATTTAAAAGGCAGTCATTGTTTACAATCCTCAACATCACTAACAATAGATGGATACCATCTTCTCATGCACTGACAGCAGACAGACACCATCTTATTATGCCATTTTCAGCATGAAATTACCCTTATCAAAGTCAATTTATCCAAACCTAATCTAAATTTTCATAACTTAACCCAACCTACTTTATCCTAACTTAACCTAACCTAATCAAACTTATCCTAACCTGTTCCTTATGTAATTGTATTTTCCTTATTTGTTGATGATTTCTATTCACACTAAAAAACACACTTCTGTACACCTTTACAAAGTCACTGAATCAATTGAATGGTAGATAAAAATTTATATTAATATTTAAGAGGTGGTCCTAGGTCTCCTTGAAGATTACCCTACACCACTTGTCTCATCACCCAAGCACAATATCCTGGCAGCTTTATTCGTAACTTGAAATTCTGGCTCGAAACAGATGGCTTCGTTTTGTTCAGATTTCTTGTCTTTATGTTTTCATTACTGTTTCATGTTCAATACTCAATAAACAGTACAGTACTGTAAGTTGGGGGATCAAATTCGGGGCTCTAAGTTTCACCACCAAAAACTGCTTTTGATATTTGCTATGTATTGTTTTGCTGTTCATATTTTTTACACAGTGCATAAATATTATACAGCAAATACTATGATACTTATCATTTACTTTTGGTATCTTGCATCTGATGTTACATATGAGTGGAAGGATAATACACCAGGCCCTCCATATTCGAAGTGGTTAGGGGACACAGCCCCCCCTGAATGTGGAATTTCTGTGAATGTTTGGTGCACCCTCTCGTAAATGCCTCTACAGCCGCAAATCACACCCTGTGAGCAAGTGTGCACATATTATACCTAAAAAACCATATCTGGGACCTGAAAGCAGCATAAAATATCGCAAATAGCTGATGACTACTTACGTGTGGTCAAGTCATCAGCTACATATATGCCCCAACTTCTTGCATCCATACCCATTAAATTCAGTCTTGGTTCCACGGCAGGGCTTCCAGAGAATGTGTGAGACCCGCGAAAGTAGTATCCGTGAATGTGGAGGGCCTGGTGTAGTATGAAATTTTCCCTGAAGGATAATGCCTGCCATCACTGAATGTTTTCTGAGAACACTTGTTTTGTTCGTTCCTGTTCCAACATTCCAGGCTTAAGAAAATGTAGTATTTATTTCTTGTTAATTTGGCACCTGTATGTTCTAATCTATTGTTTTCTTCTCATATTCAATATTAAATCTGTATATTCCTCCTCCACAGAATATTTCATGCCATTTTTTGTGCCGTGTATCACATTGCAAATACTGAGAATGTGTCAGTCCCCCCCCCCATCCCTCCCTCAAAGCCACCACTCTCACCAGCAATGGCAGCCATACTCCTAATACCACACAGGCTTTATAAATTCTCCTGCTACTTTCTGTTTAGCTTATTTCCTTTAATGGCTTCTGTTTTATTTCTGTCACTCATGCCTGACTCATACCTCCCCTCATACATGGTAAGTCTACCTATCCTCTTTCTGTCTGCCTTGCTAACTTGCCCTGTCCTGCCACACTCTGCCTCCTGTTATGTGATGGGGTTATGTCTAAAACCTATCACATATTGGTTTGTCATAAATCAATGTCCATTTAAATTGGGTTCACTGGTGATATGTTGGGGGTCAAGGGCTAAGTAACTTCCAATCCCCCATCCCCACCCCACCCCCAAAAAAAAACACCCACCTGAAGTATGTTCTAGGCTGGTCTGAGTCATCTCCAAGGGTCCCCTAAGGACTGGGTGAAAATATTATACTATACCATCACCAAAGTAGTGATGGAGTGTTCTACACAATCATGACAACAGCATAAAAGTTTGTTACCAGTAATCAACATATGGCAACATTTAATCAGCGGAGTGCCACTATACTCAGTTTATTTTATCAAGGTAAACATGCACTTGACAGACTCATGATGACTGGCTGAATGCATCATTACTTTATAATTAGGTTACTCTTTAGAATTATTAATTGACAATATATATCTGAGGGGGAAACTTAGGTTAGTAAATGTTATTCGGACATGTTGCATTCAGCCAATCATCATCAACCAGTCGAGTGCATCTTCGCCTCAAAAAAAAAAAACAGTATAGGCCTGACACATTATGTACAGCCATGAGCAAAAGTTCAATTTCATGGCCAGATGGATCTATGGCTGATGTTACATAAACTAACTTTGTCATAGCTATATGACTTACATGATAGCCTAAGAATGGAGAATACTCTGTTGTTTGGGGAAGCATAAGAAATATGGAAGTCAGTGCTCAATGCTGGACGAAAATTATCAGTGAACTTTTGCGCAAGACTGTAGATATCGTAAAACAAGCATGCCAGGCTGCTCTTTCCCGCATCCTCATGTGCACACAGCTGCCCAATCCACTGCTCCACTGACTACTAAACACAGGTATATGTGTAACATCATCACTTATGTCAGGACTTTAGTGAAATATGTTTTATAAGAATGGGTGGGCCTTTTATGTATGACATTTTCAGTGGCAATGTGATGCCAAACTGTCTGAGTTCTATCTCTGACTGGCTCCCTCACTTATTTACCTGATACTTTCTTTGACCAATAAACAGACTGCAGCACCAATGACCACAACCAATGACCACACATACATGCACCCTTGCATTACTGTGCAAAGAATGTGCATACCTATGTATGCACATTCTCCACACAACTCCAGGTAAGGCTAGGAAAGTGCCCACCAATAGGGATAGGCGATGCACAGTATAACGATGCAACTGGAGCTACCGTCAGGTCTGGGTGGCATGCACCTGCATGGGATCACTGTTTTCAGCCACCTCAAAAATCGTATAAACGAATTCCATGATCAGTAACCCCAAACTGGATAAGACTTTTACTTCATCATTTTGACTTCCTTTGAGGGGGTTTGGGAGGATATTGGATCAATTTCCGTCAGTACTTAACCTTCCGACACCCCTCTGGCTGCTATACTCCAGATAATTGAGAGTTTACTGTACACAAAGAGCACAATATACTGTATATACAGTACTGTAATTCTCTTGCATTTATTTGGTCCTTCACTCTGGAATGTGCCTATCAGAAGGAAGAATCCAAGAGAAAGGTTGGAAAAACATAAGCAGGATGTTCATTAACTCCTCTACACTGGCACTGTTTTGAGGCTGATGTCTTCTTACTACAGGCATTTTCTTGAAAACAGCCTGTTTTCAAACCTTCATATCTGGAAAAGTATAGCAGTTAGGGATACATATTACTCATTGATTCTTTGTCTTCCAAATGAAACCATCCCCAGGTCTGCAGTTTGTCCCACTGATGAGTAGGGAAGGGGAGAAGAGAGGTAGTTTCTTGCAGTGAATTCAGGCTGTGTTGCGCGGCAGCTTTCGGCTCCGACTTTGGCTGTGGACGCCAAGCACCTGGCTAGTGTTGGCAGCACTGACCAGGCTGTCAGAATGGTGTGCTTGTAACACTGGCTGGCCTTCCTTGTGAAACACTCTCATTTTCTCATGCATTTCCTCATCTTTCCATACTCACCACCATAGAGATGAATCATTGCCCTGTACATGTGCTTCATCATTGGTTTTCCAGCCATAACAGAGTGACAACATGCCCTGTAGGTGTGTGGGAGGACTGACGAGATACAATAAAAGGTGAAAAAATAAATATTTACTTATTTTCCAATGACTCTCTACAAACTTTTCACTTTACATTTGCTTTGAGAAAAGACTAGTGTGCACGTTGCACAAACTGTTCTTGACTATGAGGTAAACACTTTTACTTCTATTTATGCTTTTCTGCACACTTTTCTGGCATGGTAATAATACTTACCTTAATACTTATGCTCTACAGCACTTATGATATATGCACTTCATATCACAATTACAGGGCATATCACACGGTTTCCAAACTGGTTTCAAGATCAAGAAAAAAAATGAAGTTCTACCAAAGAAAGTAATTTTCTACAGGTGCCTACTGGGTTTTCTTACATTTCTGCACAGGTGACTAAAGATACAGTATTTACAAATTTTACATATAACATTTACAAATTCATTTTCACTTATGAAATAAAAATTAAAAAAAAACTTGCACATACTTGTTTACTATATACAATCTCCCACACACCTGTGCTTAGAACTTGTGCTCACAGTGGTAGTCAAAGAAGCATGTGGGACACAGTGCCACCTTGTATTCATTACATTCATAGGGCATGTCCTTACATGTTTGCAGCCAACATTTAGTTGTGCCACACACGTGGCAATGCCTGTAGGCCACACGGCCTGCAGGTGTTTGGCCAAGGTCCACAAGACAGTGACATGAGAGGTACTATGCACTGCTCAACCTGTCAGCCATCGGCATCTGATAGATTGCCCTCCTTGCACCTGTACCCCATACAGTTCCATACTTTGCAAGGAGCTCACATGCAAGTTCTCTCTCATACTCACATAGAAAGGAACTCTTACCCCAAACCTCTTTGAAAAGTACATAACTGTTCAGGATTGAGATATCAAGAAGATGTAAGAATGCCTTCTTGTACCAATCACAAGATTTATGATGGCAATCTATCTCGCCTATCTGCAAGTCAGATTTATCGATGAACCGCATGCTGATGTTGTCATTGACTGCATCTGGCTTGAACACGGGTTCCATGGTCCTGAAGTCTGTCTTGCATGTGTCCTGCATAACCCCCTGATGAACTGTGGTCAATATGTTCACCTTTCATTTGTCATGCCAGTGAATGGCCAACATATGACCACAGTTCTAGGTTAGCAGGTCATCCTTCTGGGTTTCTGCAGGGAAAGAGGGAAAATTCTTCCTACTGGCATCGACAGTTCCGCAGGACCCAGTACCATGTTCACGTAAATACTTCATCAACGCAGGGGAAGTGTAACAATTATCTGTGTACAGGATGTGGTGCTTGTTGAAATACCTGTCCATGAGCACTTTCACTACTGCAGCAGAAAAACCATGTGGATCATCACTAGGTATATAAACACCCGTGGCAGAAAATATTACGTCTAGCACAAATCCAGTCTAGCAGTCACATAGGACGAAGAATTTCTGTCTAAAACGGTGAATATTTTGACTGCACATAGTGAATAAATGCTAAATGGCCCCGGAAGAGAAGAAGCGACTCGTCGATAACAACTTTCTGAAATGGCCAGAAAAAGCCTCGCAAAAGACTCCTTGAGCATGGTAAGGATGGGCCTTATTTTCCATAACCTGTCATTGGATGCCGAGCCATAACTCCTGTTGAAATGCAGGAACCGTAAAATGGCCAAGTACCTATCATGGGCCATATACTTCCCAAAGACTGGTGTGTGCACAATCTCGTCCACTGACCAAAAATCATGGAGCACATGCTTTTTCATGTGGGCCACCATCATTGTCAACGCAATACACGCATACGTTTCCCTCACCTCTACTGGCTGCCAATCCCTCATCTTTGTGGTCTCACCCACAGACATCTCTAGCCAGAGAACAGAGATAGCCTGGTGGAAGTCAATTTTGTTCAACAGGTATTGCATAACTGCTGAAGTAAAAATTGCCTGGAAGAAGGACAGAAAAGTATGTGGACCTGCCTGCAGCTCTTGCATCTGCACATCTGCCCTGTTGCATCCAAGGCAGGTTGTGATGGCTGGAATCCTTCACCCTCCTCCCACACAAAAGTATCAAGCCTGCCAACGCTGGGGCAGCTTCGGCGTGATGTTGGCCCACCTGCACACCCACGCCTCTTGTTTGGGCACAGGGATGGCCAGGGGCATGGCTACAGGCAAGGGGGAGGGAGTCGAAGGAGGAGTGGAGATGGGGGAAGACGAGGGTGATGACTCACCTGAAGCTGGGACTCCCTGGGGAGATGGTGGCTGGCCATGTTGGCCATGCTGGCCATGCAGACCATGTACAGCCCTTGTTTCCAAACTCCCAACATATGAAGGGCCAGGTTGTGGTAAAATAGCCCTTGAAGTGCCGAGTTGTGGTGATGTGGGCTGTAGGAAGGACAGAGGATGCCGCACTTGTCGCAGGTGTGGTGGCGAGGTGCGGTGGCAGCATTTGTGTAGTGTATGACCGTCACCCTCTGCATTGTCTCCTTCACTTCTTCCTGATCCAGGGTCATCCATCTCATCTTCAGAGGTGAAGGCATCACTCTCATAGGCCGGTCCAGCCTCCTGAAGCACTCTGATAGCCTTCGCGGGTGTGGTGGCGAGGTGCGGCGGTAGTGTTTGTGTAGTGTATGACCATCACCCTCTGCATCATCTCCTTCACTTTTTCCTGCTCCGGGGTCATCCATCTCTTCTTCAGAGGTGGAGGCATCGCTTTCAGCCTCATGAAGCACTCTGACAGCCTCCTCAGACATGTCAGAGTGGGAAGGGGAAGGATCACATGAAACTTCACCCTGGACTTCCGAGGAAGTGTTCACCACTGTCTGTTAAACTTGATACTGTGCCTTTCAAAGTACACCCTATTGCACTATCACTGAGCCCATTTCCTAGTCTCCACTGGCAGAAGTTTGGCAGGGGTGGATGATGCAAGAGGCCAGCATGAAGGGCGAGCGGGATCAGACAAGGAGGATTCTGGAGACATGGCTCCACACCTGCGCAAGTCACGGGACAGACTGATCCACGAGTGCGTGAGGTGCAGGGCGGTCCCTCCCCTCTCCTGGGTACCAATGACATGGTGGCCAGTTCAAATGGTGGCTGGAAGACAAATGTGGCTATACCCGCCGCCTGGTGGACTGTGGCCACCCAAAATGATGTGGCATTTTTTTTTTTTTTTTATGTGAGGAAGAAGGAGCCAAAGGCTAGGAGCACACAAAACAGTTCCTTCCAAGAAAAAAACAAAAACAATACAAAAGAGAGCCCAGTTCAAGATCTGTCCATTTCGGGATGCCTGGACACACTGTGTTTCAAAGAGTGGAGATCATAGGAAGTAGGAAATACAGACAGAAGGAGACAGTTCCAGAGTTGACCTGTTGCATGAATGAAGGACTGGGAGTAATGGTTAACTCTTGCATTAGAGACTTGGACAGAAAAGGGATGAGAGTTTGTTGTTAGAAGGATGCTACGCACCCGTTGCAGAGGTGGACGGATGCAAGCAGACAGTTCAGAGGAGCAGTGGCCATGGAAGTAGCGATACAAAAAAGATAAAGAGGCAACAGTGTGGTGAAGAGACAGATGTTGAAGGGAGCCGGTAAGAGGAGGAGAGTTAATGAGATGAAAAGCCTTTGACTCCACCCTACTGAGAAGAGCTGTATGTGGGGAGCCTCCCCACACATGAGAGTTGTACTCTACACAGGCACAAATAAAACCCTTGTATAAAGTCAACAACTGTGCAGAGGTAAAGAAGGTACAGAGCTGTCTTAGTACACCTAATCTCTTGGAAGCAGATTTTACAAGAGATGTAATATGATCTTTCCAAGACAAATCCCGAGTGAATGAAACCCCAAGCATGTTCAAGGATGATGCAGGATTGAGCTTGATATTATTAAACATTAGTGGGTACTCCCATGGAAGATTTTGTCAGGTTGATAGGTGTAAAAATATGTCTTTGATGCATTAAAAACAACAAGATTATTTTTACCCCAGTCAGAGATATGAGCCAAGTCAGACATTAGGTGTGCCATAGCCTCATCTCATTTGCTGAAGTAAATGCTGAGATGGACATTGCGGGAACCGAATGGAAAAGTGAAGGGTGGAATCATCAGCGTACATGTGGATAAGGTTAGATGTACAGCTTAGAAGATCACTGATGAATAAAAGGAAGACAGTTGGTGATACAGAGCCCTGAGGAACACCATTGGTGATGGATCTAGGAGAAGAACGATGGCTGTCTACAACAGCAGCCATGAACAACCAGAAAGGAAGCCGTAGATGAAGGCACAGATAGAAGGATAGAATCTGTAAGAGGGCAGTTTGGAAATTAAAGTTTTATGTCAGACTCAATCAAAAGCCTTTGAGATGTCAAATGCAATGGCATAGCTTTCACCAAAGTCCTGAAAGGAGGTGACCAGGAGTCTGAAAGGTAGGTGAGAAGATCAGCAGTGGAGTGACCCTGACGGAACCCATACTGACGATCAAAATGAAGGTTGTGACAGGAAAGATGCTTTAAAATTTTTCTGAAGAATAGACTTAAAAACTTTTGAGACACAGGATGTTAAAGCAATTGGAAGATAGTTCAATAGGGAATGGTCACCCTTCTTTGGGACTGGCTGCATGGGAGCAAACTGCCAGCAATAAGGAAAGGTACAGGTTGAAAGACAAAGGTGAAAGAGTTTATGTAGGCAGGGCGTAAGCACAGAAGCACAGTTCCTGAGGACAACAGGAGGGACTCCATCAGGCCCATATGCCTTGTTAGTATTGAGGCCAGTGATGACAGCAAATACATCAGCTGAAGATATTTTAATGTCAGCCATGAGGAAGTCATAGGGGGGAGGTAATGGAGGAACAGCACAGGAATCATCTAAGTTGGAATTAGATGACAAAGTCTGAGCGAAGAGATCTGCCTTATCAGTAGAAGAAATAGCTACAGAACCATCAGAGTAGAAAACAGGAGGGAAGTATGATGAGATAAAGTTGTTAGAAAGGTTTTTGGCATGGTGCCAGAAGGAGTGAGAAGAATTTGAGTTGGAGAGCTGAGAGCATTTAGTAAGGCTGAAATTATTTTTAGCAAAGAACAGACTTAGCAAGATTATGGGCAGAAACATAAAAAAGATGTGATTCAGGGGAGGGTTGGCTCTGGTACTTTATATAGGCCCTCTCCTTGTTGCGGACGGCATTATAGCAAGTGTGATTAAACCAAGGGTTTCTTGCATTAGTCAGTGGATATGAGAAAGGAATGTATGCTTCCATGCCCGAGAGAATAACCTCCGTAATGTGCAAGGCACACTCAGATGTCTCCTGGCCATGGAAGCAAAAATCATTCCAGGGAAAATCAAAGAAGTACTGCCTAAGGGCCTCCCAATCCACAGCTCCAAAGTGCCACAGTCGACGTTTCTTTGGAGGGTTCACCAGCCGTACCGGTGCGACAGGACAGGTTAAGATAATAGGGTTGTGATCAGAGGAGCCTAACGGAGAGAAAAGATTAACAGGGTAAGCAGAAGGATTAGTCGTAAGGAAGAGGTCAAATATGTTGGAGCTCTCTCCAAGGCGGTCAGGGATACGGGTAGGGTACTGTACAAGTTGCTCTAGGTCATTCACGATAGAAAAGGTGTAGGCTTGTTCACCAGGTGGATCAGTGAAAGGAGAGGAGAGCCAAAGGTGATGGTGAACACTGAAATCTCCTAGAATGGAGATTTCAGAGAAAGGAGAAATAGATAGAATGTGTTCCATTGTAGAAGTAAGATAGTCAAAGAATTTTTGATAGTCAGTAGAATCAGGGGATAAGTAAACAGCGCAGATAAATTTTGTCAGAGAATGACAGGAGAGCCAAAGCCAGAGAGTAGAGAATTCAGAAGAATCAAGTTCAGGAGCACAAGAGCAAGATAAGTCGTTGCGTACATATACACAACAGCCACCTTTGGCTTTGAAATGAGTATACAGAAAGTAGGAGGATACAGAAAAGGATTTGTTGTCAGTTGCCTCAAACAGCTATTGCCATATCACATGAAAAAGATTAATGAACTACAGTAAAGTAGATACTCAGCTTATGTGGATTCCACACACATTCCCTCTTATCTGGCTGACCCAGGCATGGCCTAGTCACAAATTAGGCTATACAGTGCTGTCACCACTAATACACATCGATATTGACAGACAACCAACACATTTTAAGTTGGCTGTGCAATGTCATCATTAGCAATATTTTTTGCTGCCTAAGTTTTTAATGTCTATTTACTTACTGCCAGACGCCTTAATCCTGTAAGGGGAGGCCACAAGCAAACAGCCCTGTCCCCCGCCATTTCACTGTCCTCTCACCAGCTCACATCCCTATCTCTAACATACCTCTCCACTCCATCCCTCCATTTAATCCTTCACCTCAGTCACATACACTCTCCTCATCAGTCTCTCATTCTCCATCCTCTCCAAATGGCCAAACCATCTCAATATATTTCTCCAAACACTTTATATCACAACCACATCCACACCACAATGCTCCTTCACGTCCTCATTTGCCAGTCTCTCTCTCCATGTGACTCCACATGCTCCTCTAATTTAACTAATTTCCACTGCTCTCACTCTTGACTTGTGTCCTTCTAACAAGGTCCAAGCTTCACTTCCATATGTTAGAGTTGGCATCACAATACTGTCATGCAGTAACTTTTTTACTTCCATGCTCACTTCCCTGTTCCTTATCACTCCTTTCAAAGAACAAGCAACTTTTCTTCTTTGTTGTACTCTTTCAAGCACTTCATCCTCTAAACTTCCATTCTTACTCATCACACTACCCAAGTACTTAAATGCACTCACATATTCCATTTCCTCCTCATCCAACCTCAAGGTACATTCAGGGACTTCATTTCTCTCGAAGATCATAACTTTACTCTTCCCTACATTCACCTTTACATTCCATTTCCTACACACTCCCAAACTCATTCACCAAGCCTTGCAGCTCCCCTTCGTCTTCACTTAATAACACAGTATCATCTGCAAACAGCTGTACAGGGAGTTTCCAAACACTGCCCTCTCTCATTAGGGCCACTCCAACATCCACTGTCCTACTTTGCATCTCTTTTATAACCCCATCCATATACAGATTGAACAACCATGGAGACATGACACATCACTGTTTCAATACAACCTTCTAATAGAAAATTCACTCAGTCCACTGTGCACAAGCACTGCAACTTTAGCACCCTCATACATACTCTTCATGGCATTCAACAACTTCCCATTTACTCCATACATTCTTAATACTTTCCACAATCCTTTTCACCCTGTCATATGCTTTCTCCAAATCCATGAAGGCCGCATACAACTTCTTTCTCATCTCTAGAAACTTTTCCACTAAAGACCTAAGAATGAATATCTGATCTACACAACCTCTTCCCTTCCTAAAACCTCCCTATTCTTCTCCAACTAATTCCTCTGTTATTTCCCTACCTCTGTCAATAAGTATCCTATCATATACTTTTCCTATCACACTAAGAGGACAAATGTCCCTACGATTACCATACACTTCTTTTTCCCTATTTCCTTTGTACATGGGAATAATTATACCTGACTTCCAATCCTACTGGACTCTACCTTTCTCCCAGGCCAATCCGCACATCTTCCACATCCATTCCACTACTATCTCTCCCCCATGCTTCAGCATTGCACCACACACTCCATCAATTCCTGGGGTTTTCCCCATTGTGACTTTCTTCATTGCTTCCACAACTTCCATCCTACTGATTTCTTCCTCTCTTCTCACATCTCTCGTTCTCCCAGCCATTCCCCAGCCACTTATTCTTGCATTGCCTTCATTCTCTGTGTTCAAGATCCTTCAAGTGTTCTCTCCATCTGCTCACTTTTTCTCCCTTCTCCACTAGCAATCTACCATTTTTATCTTTTACTCCCCGACTAAATTCTTTATCACCCTGTCTAACTCTCTTTACCTCTTTCCAGAACATTTTTTTAAATTCCCACCACTTTACACTCAAATTCCTTCCAAATTCCTCATCCTCTCTCTTCATATATTTTTTCATCTCTCTCTTCCCCTCTACACATAACTCTCTCTTCCATCTCTCAAATTCCTCAAAGTCTCATCCACCCACTATATGCATTCTTCTTTTGTGCCACAGCCTTCCTCACCTCTTCATTCCATCATGCTGTTCCCTGCACCCCCTTTCATCTTCTCTTCACTCAACACACCACCTCACATGCTGCACAGATTTCTTCCATGAATATCTTGCACACACCTTCCACATCCCCCATCTGCTCCAAATCATATTTACCTAATTGCTCCTCCATTTCTCTCTTGTATTCTGCCTTTTTTCCATCCTCCTGCAACCTTTCTACCCTCCTTGTATGAACTACTTCCTCCTGTCCTTCCCTTCCTCTATTTCTCAATTTCATTTGAACTTTGACTTTCACCAAGTGGTGTTCAGAAAGTCCACTCACCCAACCTCTACATGCTCTTGCATTCATTACACATGGTCAATTGTCTGTTTTGCCTACGTGCAGCAGCGAAATTCCTTAGAATGTATATCAGTAATTAAGTTGAGGTCAATTATGGATTTTAGTGGGAAAGTGGCAGTCAGGCTACAGACTGTGTTAACACATTAGCTTAAGCATAATGGGTTGAAGGAAACCACTTATGCAGCTTCCATTGTAATGTTGAGAACTTGGTCAACATTTTATGCACGTAAACTGAGGATTGATTGTACTGAGGAACAATAACCATGGTTTTAGTCCATATTATAATCTTAATCTAGGCTAATAAGTGAACATATCTTCCACTAAATGCTCATGGCAATATAAAGTGGTACTCAAACATACAACATACACACAAAAAATAAGTAAATAAATAAATAATAAGTAAAGTATTTGAAATTTTTGTCACAAATATGGAGCAAAAATATTTCACGTTACTGCTCTTCTTAAAGGGGAAACCAAGATGGGGAGATGCTGAACTTTGAAAGATGAGACAGAGAAGCAGGGTGGCAGTGAATCTCAGTACCCATCTCCACTTCTTCGAGAGATACAGATGATGAAAATTATGAAATAATTTTGTACTGTATACAGTATGCCCCTGGGAAATGCACTAAAACAATCATCTGTATTCATCATTACAGGTTAACACTGATAACTTTCATCCAAACAAGTCCAAATAATTAAAGTTTTTCCTGTAAATGGAATGTACTGTAATGTACTACTGTATTAACCCTGCCGCGCTAATTCTCATTAACCCGATTACCTTCCCTGAGTCATTTTTTAGGATTTTTTATGTTAATACCAAGTTGATTTTTTGTCATCAGATCAAGTGTTTCTGAGCTCGAACTCTTCACCACTCTCATCTTTTTGTAACTTACGCCTCTTGGGTGGGTGTGAGAGTGGCGATAAGTCGCCAGCACCATGGGAAGTTGACAGGTGTGAATCCTCCATTCCTGGGCTACAAACAAGAATTGAATTACTAAATATGCTGTATTTGGCAACTTCAACATGGCAGGGTTTTGCAGCAGCTCTGATGCTGTAGAAGGAGACTCAACATTCCCAAAGAAACCACTGACGCTTCCTCGTGTCTGAAATTATGGCGCTGAGAATCATCGCCTCATATGAGGCAATCAGCTTGGCCAGGGGTGGCCTGCATATTGCCTGATATGAGGTGATGAGCGCAGCGGGGGTTAATGTGAGTATGGTTGAAGCTATCATATCATCCATCTAGCCATCTACACACTACAGTAAATACACACTGTAAATAGTACATTCCCACAAAGTTAATTGCCAACATCAAACAGAGGTACCAGACAACAGTTGATTCAATACATTAGTTCAAATTAAGATAGATAAAGAAACAAATACAACCAAACAAAGCAAGCACTAAAAGGGTAGAGAGGGACAGCGAACTGAATGAATGCATGAATGATGGTAAAGAGCTCGTATATGAAAAGTATGAAGGTTAGGATATAGAGTGCAGAAAAGTAATGAAAGAATGATACAACAAGGATGAAGAAAGTAAAGACAGAATGCAGATGAGAGGGAAGGAAGGCAACTCTGTGGAAGGGGAGAATGTAGAAGAGAGGGAGGGAGAGAAGAAACATGGAGGCATGGAAGAGAGATGGAGGAAATTCCAGCTGGAAGAAATGTGAAAGATGGAGAATGATGATAAGAGTGTGAATTATGCACAGTAGAAAAGATAATGAAGGGTTGGAGGATGGAAGATAAAATATAATTACAAATTAAAATAATGGAAAGGAAAGTAACTGTGAGGTGAAAGGTGGCAGGCTAGAAGTGAAGTATGCAATGTAGGAGAAAGGGTAAGGAGACTAAACCATAATGGGGGTTTGCAGGGAGGTCTCAATGGTGCTTGATGTCAACTGCTGACAAAAACTGTCATCCCAACTCCTCAGAACAAAGTGTGAACTAATTTTTAACAAAATACTGAACTTCTGATTACAGGTATCATAATTCTTATACTGTATACAAAAATATGGAAAAGAAAGAAGGAAGAAAGAAAATGGACATACTTCATCATGTAGTACATCACCATTATCATCATCATCTAATCCAGTGTTGCCCCATGAGGAACGTAGAAGCCTGAGGCTAAGCAAGTTGGTCCTGACATTTAAAATGAGAGTGACCAGTCTCACTCATCCCTGAGTGGTATTATGTGAGCAAGAAACCCCAACCACCCCTTGGATATACACCTGCACTGGCTCAATCCGATTGGAGCGCCCTAATTACCCACTAAACCACCAGTTGCCTTAATCTGGTTATATGGTTACCACCCACTGTAGTAAATGGTTTCCTGGTGCACATGAAACCATTCAGTTTGTCACTAAGTGCAGAGTTACCCATAGACAGAAGGAAGAGGTAAGAATGAAGGAAAGAAAAACAGAAGAGGATGGAAGCAAAGATGAAAGGAAGAGAGGAAAAGACAGGCACCCATGAGAAGCACATCGAGTGAGTGGATGGTGAACATTATGGTACTTTCAAGCATGAACTCTATATACATCAATTAGTATTAAATTTTAACCCTCTGAGCCCAAAATCATGCTTAGTATGGCTGTGACAAACACCAGATTAATCTCTTTAACATACAAGAGAGTTACTGGGCTGCGGGGTACAGCACAGTATTGACTCGATGGGGAACAATTAATTTGCTCTCTGCATATATCAGGTATTTATGTATCAATATCATACTCCTATTTTCCATTACACTACTGTATTTTATGCTAAAACTGAGTTGTGCAAAACAAAAGGACAGGAACAGGGAAATCAAAAGCACAAGAAAGTATAATCAAAATACTCAGAGTGAAATTAATTAGGATATAATACTGCTGCATAAGACAGCTAATGCTATATGACAATGATGTCTAAAAGGCTACTGACATTATCAATTTGCTTTTGCAATGATGTACATATTCATAAACTGGATAAACAATACTGTATCAACAACAGACAACTCAAAAAATATATATATATATATATATATTCCACGAATTATGACTATGAATATTTATCAAAACAATTAACTATAAAACCATAATGGCAATAATAATAATAATAATAATAACAATAATTATAATAAAAAATATAATAATACAGTAATGATAATAATAACACTTATACAGAAATAGTTAATGGAGTATACATCTATAAACTACTTAAAGAAAACATAATCTCAAATAACTGCAATGGCTACCTCCAAGTGTTTTCATTTATGATATTATACAGGTAAACAGTAACAGCCCAGAAATTCAGAACATATACCAGGGTTAGCCCTGGCCTTAAAACAAGTGTAGTCAATTTTTCCAAAAGATTCTATACCTGCACAACAAACCAGTTGTTTGATTTCCAATTAATTCACATAAAAACATGCAATAGTTGTTTAATTATATTTGCAAAATAAACTCTACTTTTTCTATTTTCAATTCTTCTTTTCATTCTATTTCAAATTGCAGTATACAATATTATTTTCTACTTTCAGGTTTACAAGTTCTACAAATTATCACCTAAAACGATTTTTTTATCACAATTTGTGGCATTGGCGATGCAATCCCTGATATACCGTGTATTTTTGTATATTTTCTTGCTAATGCCAAACTAGTTATTCAGCTAAGGAGAGACCTTTCTAAATGAACCAGTAAGAAGGAATCTTCACTCATCCCTTCAGTCAGAGACTGTCTTTTTCACCATACAGTACTTCTGTTAATGTCAAATCATTTTCTTCAGCTTGGGTGAGAAATCTCTAATGAAGAGGGCTACTTACTACAAGAAAATTTTAATATACAGTACCTCTACCAGTTTTTCATTCATTTTTACTAAATGCTGTAAATACTCGGTGTTACTCTGACACGTGACAATCTGATATCTGCATCTTTGGAACATTCACTGCTGAAGGAGCAAGAGAGATTGGGTTGGGGTGGGTTGAAAGTTTAGTGTTAGATGGCATGACTGAAGAGTAAGTCAGCTATATCAGTGATTAGTAAACAAGTGCTTGGGGTTCTTAGATGACTATGCTTGTAAGGCTTGTAAGAAATAATATCACTAGCTGCTTTGTTAAATAAGAAGGTTAAGAAAGACAAAAGAAATGGAACCCCAGCTAACGACTGTACTACTGTACTTTCATTTGTTTGAGTGCTTTGTTTTGTTGCACACAGTACTACATAACACTTACATTCTTCTGTATCTTATTCATTCAGGCTTGTCTTACTGACTGAATCTTGCATTAATTTTCTATAACTCTTTTTTTTTCAGTAAAGCACTTCAGACTGTAATTTAATGGAAATACTGAATCAACTACTATACCTGAATTATGAACACCTTTCTGCTTAATGATACAGTACAAGACTTCTCAACATACTGTGCTCTTTAAGCAACCTCTGTATTAATACTTTACTATATAATAATATAAATTTTAAAACATAACTAACACGTTTTCTAATCTGGTTTTAAAAATTTACCTTGGATTAAGGAATACGGTATTTTGAGTACAATACTTTGCTGTTGTTGTTGCTCCAAGGTCATCTGGACAAGAACCTGGTGGACTAAAGAAAATCAGCCACTTCACCTGGGCACTCACTGAGATCTCTCTTGAGGCTGTGCAGAAGGACACTGTCTGTGTTGTGAGAATGAAGTGCATGAGGTATGTTGTGGTGTAACTGGCAGCATTACAGTGATGGCAAAGTGGATTATATGTGCTGGTAATGGGCATTTTTAGACTGATTCATTTCACTGTGAAGTCTTACAGTTGCCTGAGGTTTTCCCATGCTACGTATGTGTTCGAATCATTAAATGTAGCGTTCGCTCTTTTTGTCACTTAATGTTTTAATATTCTGTACAGTACCTGCATCAGTATCAGTTCATATTAGGTCCACTGCAAGATACTTCTTCTTGGGAGACACTGATAGCCAGCATTAACCCTTCCCAACAGTGGCAAAGTAAAAATGAAGATGAGGTGTCTGTATGAAGAATGCTGTATGTCTGTATATGCATGTTTATGTGTCAAGACTGTATGTATCATTGGTATAACTGGGTGTGTGAACAAAAGCAAGTACATGAAAGAACATACAGTACTACCTGTACCCAATTTAAATGTCCACCGTGGGTGGAAATTGAACCTTAGATTCAGGGCTTTGCAATGCAAGATGTAAACCATGAGCCACAGCAGCTCTGTCATGCAAGTACTGTATTTCTAATGTATTATTGGCTTTTCATAATGTTTATATTCTAGTATTCATTTGTAACTATTTCTGTCATTTTGTGGTGCCTTTTGATCTTAGCTTTGTCAGTGTCCTTCCCTCATATCAAATCATATTCTTCATTTTAATATTCTTAGCATACCATTTTTAAAGGTTTATATGTATACTAGAGACAATTTTGTGATTGTATTCCTCAATAATCTGATTCATTTTTAGCTTGTGAATGGGCCAGCACATTCCTCTGCCTCATTCATTATTCATTTTTGCACTGACACGTGCTTCTCTTGTTTTTCCTTTCTCACCTCTCATTGTCTCTGCTCTTCACCCTCTTGACCGGACTCCCTACAACTCTCCTCCTTTCTGCCCTCCATTTCTTGCCGCATTGCCTGGTTCTCAGCCAATATCTTCCTAAGTCGGTCACAAATGGAATCATTGCGCTGTTCCAAGGAGTCAAGGGCGCTGTGTAGGGCATCCAGTTCTGCGTTGAGCTTCATAAATTCTGAGGGTGAATAATGCACTGGTAAGACAACATAAACACAGAGACAACCAGCACATATTACCCCATATGAGGTTTACAAGTCCAAGGCTAGGCTATCCACTCTAAGCATATAAGGGTACATGACCAGCCTACCCCTCTCATGGCACTGCTGTACATGATTATATACTGTAATCTCCAGCCACCTCTTGGATTGTCATACCACTGCATAAAATATTTGGCCTTCATCCCAAATGATGCATTAACCCGGTAGATCACAAAGGATCAGAGCATTAGACTATCTAACTATTGCAGGACACCTTAATCCCACAAGTGGTGGCCAGAAACAAACTGCCTCCCTGTTGCCCTGTCCCATGCCATTTTATTGCCCTTGCCCTAGCTTATATACCTTTCCACTCCATCCCTTCATTTCATCCTTGACCTGCCCCTCTCCACCTCATTCACATACATTCTCCCTGTTAGTCTCTAGCTCTCCATCCTGTCCTTATGGCCAAAAAACCTCGATGTATATCTCTTAACGCTTTTTGTCACATCCACATCCACACCACAATGCTTCTTCAATTCCTCATTTGTCAGTCTGTCTCTCCATGTAACTACACATGCTCCTCTCAAATAACTCATTTCCACTGCTCTCACTCTTGACTTGTGTCCTTTCAACAAGGTCCAAGTTTCACAATACTATCATGCAGCGACATTTTAACTTCCATGCTCGCATCCCTATTTTTTATCGTTACTTTCAAAGAACTAGCAACCTTTCTTCCTTGTTGTACCATTTCAAGCACTTCATCCTCCAAATTTCCATCCTTACTCATCACACTACCCAAGTACTGTACTTAAATTTCCTCACATTTTCCATTTGCTCATCATCCAACCTCACTGAACATTCAGAGACTTCATTTCTGTTGAAGTCCATAACTTTACTCTCTCCTACATTCACATTTAGATACTGTTTCTTGCACACACTCCCAAACTCATTCACCAAGCCTTGCAGTTCTCTTTCACCTTCACTTAACAATAGAGTGTCATCTGCAAACAACAGTATAGGGAGTTTCCAAACACTGCCCTCTCTCATTAGGGCCGCTCCAACATCCACTGCCCTACCTTGTATCCCTTTTAAAACCCCATCTATATACAGAATGAACAACCATTAAGACATGACACATCCCTGTTTCAATCCAACATTCAGACAGAAAAATTCACTCAGTTCACTATTCACAAGCACTGCAGCCTTAGCACCCTCATACATACTCTTCACAGCATTCAACAACTTCCCATTTACTCCATATATTCTTAATAACGTAAGTATGTATGTGTATATATATACCTTATATATATATATATATATATATATATATATATATACTGTATATATATATTATGTGATGGTAGGTGGGGGCACTCACTATCCACTCACTTAATGTAGTGCTGCCCTTTCCTCTCCTCCATCCTTCCTCTTTTGTCTTTCTTTCCTTCACTCTTTCCTCTTTCTTCTAACTATGGGTGACTTTACACTCCCTCTTCTGTCCTTCTTTCCTTCATTCTTTCCTCTTCCTTCAGCCTATGCATAACTCTACGCTGAGTGACAGGTCAAATGGTTCCCGTACACCCGGAAACCATTTACTATGCTGGGTGGTAACCATAAAACTAAATTACGGCACCTGGTGTTTTAGTGGGTAATTAAGGCCCTCCAATCGGATTCAGGCTGTGCAGGTTTATATCCAAGGGGTGGCTGGGGTATATTGCTCACACAATGCCACTCTGGGATGAGTGAGGCTGGTCATTCTCATCTCATATGTCAGGACCAACATGCCTAGCCCCTGGTTCCTACGTCCCTCATGGGGTGACATAGGATTGGATGATGGATGGATGGATGTAGATACACCACACACACCACTTCACATGCTGTACAAATTTCTTCTGTGAATATCTTGCACACACCTTCCACCTTCCCTCTACTCCAAATCATATTTACCCAATTGCTCTCCACTTCTCTCTTATATTCTGTCTTTTTTCCATCCTCTTGTAACCTTTCTACCCTCCTTGTATGGACTACTTCCTCCTCTCATTCCCAACTTCTGTTCATCCATTGCATTTGTACCTTGACTTTCACCACCACCAAGTGATGGTCAGAAAGTCCACTCCCTCAACCTCTGTATGCTCTTGCATCTACTAAATACCTTCTCATTCTTTCATCCACACACACAATCAATCTGCCTTCCATTCATTCAGTTCACCATCCACCCTTACCACTACTCGCAATTCCTATGTATGTATTGTATTGTCTGCAAAACAGCTGAGTGGCGAGTGAGGGATGGAGTATGGCAGTGAGGTGAAGAATAAATTGGCAGGCCACGGCCATATACACAGCTGTGAGCAAGGAAGTCTTGATAATTCTGCTGTGTAACACTTTTTTCCAAATACTATATATTTTTTTTTTGTGTCCGACTCTGGGCATAGGCTTTGCAGCCTATTACCAAAGCCCAGTAGTCCTCCATCCATACACCTCCACACATCACCACTTCGGCACCAACACCCACGGTCCACACTGAATACATGCTTCGGCTGTCTCATACAGGACTCGTGTATTGGTATCAGCGGGGGTATTTTTACGACATGTCAGCAGGTCTTCTGGTAGATCAGTACTACTTTAATGTAATTCGAATCCTTAAACTGTTCCCTGGCCCAGGAGGGATTTGAACCTGGGTCCATTAAGCCTGCAGGCCAACTCTCTACAGATTCAGCCACCAACTCCCCATTCACCAATAATGCCCAAATTTCGTGATAATTCTACTGAACAACACTTCTTTCTGAAACACTAGTTCATCATTAATGCCCAAGATTTAAATCATTATTTTATCTTTCTGTGTGATGAATAAAATAATGATATTTACAAAAATGGACTTACAATGTGCATTTTGCACTACTGCAAGACACTGCAATCACATGTGTTACATATGTGGGGTGTGTTTAAGAGGTTGTTTCAAGTGGAAAATGTTAGTATGGCCATGGATATGAGTGATATTGTATAAAGCTACTGCAACGATATAGCCTATGTACAAGAGTATAAATCAGATATCCAGGAAAAATTGGGGTAAATGTACACTTTACTTGACATAGTAAAAGGGCCTTACCAATTTAATTCATATTCCTCTAGTTTGTTTTCTGTATTTTTCTGACTGTATTGAGGGTGGTAAATTTCCGTTTCCTACTGAAAAATTTCCCACTTATTGTCATAACATCCCTTAAGCCGTATCTACAACTGTTTGTTTCTGATGTAATGGAAGAATTTTCCTCAACGTGCTGAAAGCTGGATTTCAATACCCAACTTCCCAACTGGATGCCAGGCTAGGTTAAGTTAGATTAAAATATTAAGTGCAGTTAGGCTAGGTTAGGTTAGGTTTAATTAAACACTTAGGGTAGGACAGTCCCTTCCACCACTATGCTGACAAATCAAACAAGCTGAAACAGCAAAACATGGCTATAAACAACAGGGAAACAGATTTCAAATGAAACATTTATTTACCAACCAATAAATAATCAGAAAAATATAACTGACTATCAGACTATAACAGACTATCAATCCCAGTTAACCGGGAAGCTTGGGGAATTTACCTTCCCGGTTACCAATTTTGGTAAACATACGCTTTAACCCTCTCAAGCATGATAAGTTTCAGTAAGTTTTCTGGTGCACAATTTTTTCTGCGAGGCCGCCCAGCCCAGCTGCCTGCGGGCGGCAAATAACACGTATTCTCTCCTTACTTTTGCCACCCAAACATCAATATACTGCCATGAAACCTATGTCACCTTATTCGTTGATGTTTGTTCTAGCTGATTAGCACAAAAAAAAAAAAACGGAAAACACGAATAAAACAACATTAGGCGGAAGGAAATAAACATTTTGCTATGTCACGTTCACTTCCCAACATCACCATTCAAATGTTTTCCATCATGCAGGAAAATGTTATTAGAAGTTTTGATAGAGAATTTCATCAGCTTTCTATAGAGAAAAATCTGGTTGTGATACAATTTGTAGTTTTCGAGAAAATAGCCAAAAACTGAAAGCCATTTTTGAAAAAATTCAAGGAGCTCTAATTCTGCACTTTTCTCACACATGTTATGTTTTTATTGCATAATATTATGCAGATTTTCACAAGCTTTTTAATGACCTAAAAACAGTTTTGATACGCCTCATAGTTTTCGAGTAAATTGCCAAAAATGACTGGGAACTCACGTCGGTACGTCACTTTCGTGATGTGCGCATAGCTACACAATACAGTATTCCTGCCTACTTAACAACGAATTCTTATCATAGATATTACATTGTTATGTCTTGTACATACGTAGAATTTACTGCTCTTTATCATGGTTCTTACAGGAAATCAATACGTCCAATAGTTTTTGAGTAATTGGCCGACAAAGTGAAATTACTCCTCCGAGCACTTTTGACTTTACCAAAACAGTCTGTTCCCCCAACTTTTCCAACAGAAAATGCTCCCAAAGGCTTATATTCTGCAAATGAATATACGTAGAATTTACTGCTCTTTATCATGGTTCTTACGGGAAATCAATACATCCAATAGTTTTGGAGTAATTGGACGACAAACGTAGAATACTCCTCCTCACCCGCACGCGAGATAAAAAACATTCTTTCCCTGCCTCACCCACGGCTATATATTTTCCCTCGTTATGTTTTATCGATTTATTTTTTTATTCAAAGTATACACGTAAAATATAATAAGGTTTTTGATAGTGCTGTCAGAAACTCGACATGACCACTAGTCTTTTTGTTAGGTTCTGATACTGAAGCTGAACTTTCTTCCATCTCATATGTGTGTATGTAAAAAACATTATTTATCTGTATAAAAAATATTCATTCATTCATTGCCAGACGCCATGTATCCCAAACGGGGTGGCCAAGGCTTAGAGTTAATGGTTTTACAGGGAGGGACACTAATCCTCCACCAACCCCACATGACACGTAGGGATGCCAACAGCATCTGGTGTTCCCAGGCGGTCACCCATCCAAGTACTAAGGTCAATATACAAATCAACAAAATACGGATAACTCACTTCCTCCAGAGGTTTTGAGACGCTGGCAGTAGCTTGAAGATGAGGAGTTATGTAGTGTGTGAGTGTGTGCATGTGTGTGTGTGTGTATGTGTGTGTGTGTATATGTGGGTGGGTGTGGGTGAGTGTGTGTGCATGTGTGTCTGTGGCTGTGGCGTATTTTCTTCTCTCCTTGCGATACATATGCCTAAAACACATGCAATGCACACAATAGATTTCTCCACAAACATTCGCTGCATGTTATACGTATATATATGTGGTTGTGGCATATTTCTTGTCTCTGACACTTGCGCTATGTTTTAGCTAAGTCAGTCAATGCATGAAATATTTCTCTGTGAATACTCGCTGCACTATTTTATATGTATACTTCACACTAAACCATATGCAATATGAAACACTATCACATGATTCCATCCCAACCTCGTCAATTATTCCCGACTCTATGGCATACGTGACCGCCTGTTTCCTTAGCAACTGTTGCATATCTCTATGGCGTGCATAATGCCTGCTATGGTAGGTCAGTTATTTCACCAATCCAGGCGCTCTATGTTTCACAAATATAAGTATTGGCTTCACTATATAAAGGTAAAATACTCACATAATTTATGGGCAGGGTGAAGCACAGTGGAAACCCTGTTATAACAAACCACACTCCTGCCTGTAGGCTTAACGGCTGATAACGGGCCCCAATGATTTACAGACAATATATCTATGTTCCATAGACACAATCACTTCACATTATAGTCAAAAACACTGTACAATCACAATACAGTAATCACTCCAATATCCGGATCAATAGAGCCATCGGTAGGTTCGGATATTGGTTTTGTCCGGATATTGGGCCCCAGCTTATGGACTTGTACTTACGGACCCTAACACAGAGAAACACCTATACAACTCCCTCCGGACATGCATAGCACCTATTTAACACCCAAATCACACCAATAAGGCACATAAATGACTGAAATAAATGCAATAGACACATAAAATGTGGGTTTAGAAGTATGTTCATACATTAATAAACATTCTGGTACTTATGGACTCTAACCGAACCTAACCTAACCGAACCTAACCGAACTCTGAAAAACACATTTCTACTGCACATGCATGAGGTAAGTTTAGTATGGAAAGAAGTACAGTATGACACTTTCTGGTAAGTATAGTATGGGAAAAAATACAATATGAAACATTCTGGTAAATATAGTATGGAAAATAGTACAACATGAAACATTTTGGCTACTTACAGCAAGTCCCTGGCCACCTCGATGAATAACCGCTCCTCTCGGACTCTGACAGTAAGAACGATTTCCTGAAGCACTTGCACTACACTCTTCCTGAAGTCTTGCACTGAACTTAGTCACTAACACACAGAAGTCCGTTCTTTTCACAGTGTTCACTTTAGTCCAAATAATGTTCCATTAAATTTAAGTGTTGCACATTAACTTTTCCCAAGTTTTTTAAGTTTCCAAAGCCAAAACAAAGAAGGTTAGTTACGTTAAATTTCTTTTCTACTTAGTCTTTTCTCCCAACTTGAAAACCTTAACACAACACACCGTTTTTTTCACTGCACAACACTCAAAATTCCCGTGTGGTCTAGTGGAGAAGTTCTTGCTGTTTATTCACTGTCAGAGCCCGAAAGTATCACTGGCAGGCGTCCAAGGGGTGCATCGGTGGGTAGTGGTGATGGCGTACCGACTACAGAAGACTCTGAAGACAGCCGCAAACTCACGTCGAGCAGTGACTCTTGTCGCGGTGAGAGACAGGCGGGAAGTGGGGAGGATGCAGCGGCGCTCTATCGGACGTCAGAGGAATGACGAACCAAAACAATGCTCTCACGCGGCGCGCGCGGCAAGTTCAAATTACGGACGGCAAAAAATCGATTTTTTTCCCAATTTTTTTGGATTTTCGGACCATTTTGGGAATGTTTGATCCCAGGACGATAAGGTTCGGTTAGTGGGGATGTTCGGATATTGGGCGTCCGGATATTAGAGTGATTACTGTATTTCAATAATGGCTTCTGCCTCGGGTGGGAGGGGGAAAATGGTGGGTTTAACCCCTCCATGACCGCCGGCAGCGAATGACGTTTAGCCTATAAAAAACTGCAAAAATTTTTGGGAAGTGAATGAACGTTCTGAACGTCTTCACACTGATCTACACTACACTCCCATACACCTCATCAAGCAGTTCAAAGTCTGCTGCTGTGATGAGTGGATTTTCGATTTTTTCACTCCTTAGCCATGCCTAAACAAGCACAACTACACCCACTATCTCAACCCAGGCAGAACATATCATCTTTGTCCTCTTTTGCAAAACACACACAACCACCTGCTTACTATTATGAAGTAATACAGGCACATACAAAAAAATACATGATAATAGGTGAAAAATATATTTTTGTCTTGGTATCTTTACCTATTTGCTCAGGTTTGTTGTAATGGTTTAGATCATTTGATGCAGTGCAACTATATAGAAAACTGTGAAAACCTTCGGAAAGTGAACGAAAATCTGGGACATGAGACTGACCTTGACTTCACCCTCTCACATATCATCTGTCAGTTCACCACCTGCTGTCATGACGAGTGGATGTACGATTTTCTCGCTCGTGGCCATGCCTAAAAACACATAGTTACACCCATTATCTCGACCCAGACAGAAAATACAATCTTTTTCCTCCCTTGCAAAACACATACAACCACCCTGTTTAGAAGACAGCAATATATATTGCAATAATAACAAGGTAAAATGATAAAGATGAACGTAAAATGATAGAGAAAGATGAACATTAGGGAAAAAATACATTTTCCCCCCATCTGTAAACTTACTTATTTCTGCTCTATATCTGTATTTGTAATAGACTTCTGAAACTGCATTACGATTCTATTTTTAGCCATGCTCGTGGTGTGGGAGCTCAAAGTTGCGACTCAACCTCCATATTGCTAATCGGATCTGACCCTCCACTTTACTCTCCTGTGGCTGAGTCTAACCTTGGAGGACGTGCAGTTTTCTCATTTAGGACCAAAAATTCAACTCTTTTGCTCCCTTTTCAAAGCATGGGCACAACGATAACGTAAAATAACTCAAAACTACCATAAACAGATTGTATATCAAAAAGGTGAAAAAGTATTCATAAAATTTTTTTTTCCAGCCATTCCTAACAGATTATGTACTGAAATCATTCGATATCAACATATCTCATATATGCACAACATTTCAGCACCATTCGTATTGTTTTGGGAGGAAAAAAAAAAAAAACACACCTGCCCAGTTGTGTTGAGGCAGCACCCCAGGGCAGTGGATATCGCTTGCCGATTTTTCTGCAACTTCCGCGCTACATTGCAAGCCAAAGAATGCATCTAGGAAGCTGGGATTTGCACTGTTAGGTGCATCTGAACTTTCTCTTCAATATGGCAAGAAAAAAAAAAATCAATTTTCGAAACTTCAAAAAATGGCCCCGGCGTCGGCCTGGCGTGCATGGAAAATTCTGGGCCTTCGGCCACAGAGGGGTTAAAGGGACGCTGACAGCTGCGCTACTCTCCTGCCCAGCTGGTTGTGAGATACTGAGATATTTCTGCTATGCATTGTCTCATCAGAGCAGTCACAGTGTTGCCAAATGCTTACCTCGGAAAAGAGATGCACACACAAGGATGCGCCAAAATTTGATGCAAATCGGCCAAAAACTTTTCTTTTGACGGCGTTTTTTCTGATTAGGAACGCGATTCACATGACTGTGCTTCTTTGTAACAAACTACATGGGACGCGAATCGTGTGACTGTGCCTGAGAGGGTTAATTGAAGCAGTAGAAGCACCTTACCAAATCAGTTCTACTTCCTGACAATCTATCTATCTACCTATTGGCAGACACCTCAGTTTCATAAGGGGTGGCCACAAACAGATCGCTTCCAGGTCATCCTGTCCAATGCCACTTCACTGGGGGGGGGTGAGCTGAGAGCATGGCAGTGAAGTGGCATCGGACACAACATGGAGGTGATTTGTTTGTGGCCACCCCTTACATGATTGAGGCATGTGCCAATAGATAGATAGATAGATAGACAGACTATCAGGAAGAAACATTTGGTAATGTGCTTCTACTGTCTCAAATAAAACGTATGTTTATCAAAATCGGTAACAAGGAAGGTAAATTCCCCAGGCTTCCCCGTTAACTGGGATTGTACTGTATAATAATGCAAGGGAGGCAACATTCCTTCTAACTTGTAGAGGAGGTAGTTTATTTATAATTGCAGGGTTAATAATCATTCCAACAGCTTGGTTCTGAATTTTGTCTAGTTGCTTTAATGCAACCTATCTACATCCATTCCACAAGGGAAAGCAATACTCACGCTGACAGCGCACATGACTCTTATAAATTACAGCTAACTGCTCGTCAGTGAAGAAGTTGGGGACTCTGTACAATAATCCAAGTTTCTTTGAGGTAGTTTTAGCAGGTGATCTGACATGGGAGGTCCAGCTGAGGGCATTGTTAAGTGAGACACCGAGAATTTCAATACTTTTGGAGAGGGGAATATTAGTACCGGGTAGCACCGAAGGTAATATACAATCTGGCAATATCTGTCTATTAGTAAACTGTAAATATTTGGTTTTACTAGCATTAAAAGAGACAAGGTTGTTTTGTCCCCATTCACTGATCGCACATAAGTCTTGATTTATGGAGATGGCTGTACTGAGTTGAGAGGGTGTTTGAGTGTGAATGACCTGGGAAGTATTGAGTCATCTGCATATGAATAGATGGGGTTGTGGGTGACAGATAAGAGATCATTAATATGAACCAGGAACAGGGTTGGTGCCAGAACTGATCCCTGTGGCACGCCAGAGCTAACTGGGTGGAAAATGGAATATACATCATCTACTTTTACTTTTCTGCCACTGAGATATCAGGAAAGCAGAGGAACAAAAGATGTTAGTCCACAGCACAGGAGTTTGGACACCAGGGAACGGAGCCATACTCTGTTGAATGCTTTACAAATATCAAGGGATACTGCAGGAGTTTCTCCATGTAGGCCAATTGATTGATGGATGGTATGAGTCAGAAGACTATGTCAACGGTGGATCTTTCATGGCGAAAACCATATTGTCTATCATTAATTAAGTTGTTGGATTCAAGATGTTTAACCCCTTAACCCTGGGCTCGGGGCTCAGCCGTTACACTCCTAGCCTGAGATAATCAGCGATTTTTGCCCCGTTTTCAAATATTTGCCCCCCCCCCCCAAAAAAAAACTAGAGTCAAAAACTAAACAAGAGACGAAAGTACAAACCTCTGGCTATGCGATGACATTATCAATATATTATATACTGTAGTTATATCAATAAATCAAATATCTATATCTATCCAGTGTCTGGCCCTTGGCCTTTGATTGATACTGCTACTGTGAGTGAGGCAATAGGCAGGATGAGGTTGGGGAAGGCAGCAGGTGTGTCTGGGTTGACTGCCGAAATGTTGAAGGCCTCAGGTGATATAGGGGTGAGTTTAGTCACTGACCTGATAAATAGGATTATTTATGAGTGTGTTGTCCCAGATGATTGGCTGAAGAGTGTAACTGTAAATGTGTATA